>NW_015401610.1:0-4606 GCF_001527695.2 Protobothrops mucrosquamatus
ATCCTATACCTTTCCATTTCTTCAGCAAAATTTATTTTTTATTTGAAAAAATGTCATTCTGTCATTTTCAGCTCTTTTCACTAATTCATCAAATTGTTCTGAATGGTGGTGGTGCAATAATTAGAATACAGTATTGCAGACTAATTCTGCCGACTGCCCCCAGTTCAATTCTCAATCAGCTCAAGGTTGACTCAGCCTTCCATCTTTCCCAGGTCGGTAAAATGAGGTGCTAGATTGTTGGGGAAAATATGCTGACTCTGTAAACTGCTTAGAGAGGGCTGTAAAGCACTGTGAAGCAGTATATAAGTTTAAGTGCTATTGCTATTGCTATTTTTGCCTTCATAGGAATTAACTGTCTTTCAGGGGTTTCCTGAAAGCTAAAAACCTGGATGTAGTATATCTAGATGCTTCCTGGAAAGCCAAATCCATTTCTTCTTCTTCTATGTTGCTTGTAGTTCTGTTCCAGCATCCTAGAAAACTGATGGAGAGGTGAATATAAAGATCAAGAGTTAGTTTCCACTTAATTCTTAGGAAATGATTGCTGGCTCTTGCTGCCTGCCAAGTACAGGCCATAAACCTGTCCGCCAACATCCTTTCGTCTTGATTTACCTGTTCTTGAAAAGTTGCACACTTTAAATTCCCAGCCAAGACTTGTTCTTGTCATGTATTTCCAGTTGCTCTGCCGAACGTGTCAATGAGTTGAGTGGCAGAACTAAAATTCATCAAACAGTGTTTGCTTAAGCTGACATTAGGGGACCCTCTTCAACTCTTTCTTGATCACCATTAGCAACTTTTCTCTCTCCTCATGACAGTGCTCACAAAAAAATCAACATTTTTGGGGAGCGAGAGTCTACAAGAAAGCCTTCTAAGTAAATTAAGACTTACATTTCAGAGGTTTGCTTTTTCTTAGGCTGCACAAGCCCTGAAAATGAGCCTGAAGCAATGTATTAAATCTTGCAATAAGCTTCTGTGCAAGGCTGGGGAAAAAGTTGCTGCTGCTTAAAGAATCATTCAATTTAATGTGACTCTTAAAGCAGTAGCTCCTTTTTTCCAGGCTTGTACAGAAAAAAAAAGTTTGGTTGTTTTAATGAATAGCAGGTGGGTGTTGCACTCATGTGAGGTCTGAAGCAATCTTTCTTGGTTGTTGTCTAAATGTAAACAGCTGTAATTTCAACAACTTTCAGCAGGGAGACATGCCAATCCTCTTTCTATGTCAGAAAGTTTCTCAGTACTATAATTATTTTCTTAGAACAGAGGTAGGCAACCTTGGCTCTTTTTTGACTCCTGGACTTCAACTCCCAGCTGACTCAGGAATTTTGGGAGTTGAAGTCCATGAGTCATAAAAGAGCCGAGGTTGCCTACCCCTGTCTTAGAAGGTTTCTACTTTGTGGTAACACCATTCGAGCTAGCTGATCCCAAACAAAAAGCATTATCCCAAACACTGCAGCTTCCCTGTCCTAATGTTGGGGTGCCCATCAAATCTGTTCTATCAGGCCATTGGGTAGGGTGGGGAATTCTACCTTACAATTGAGGGCACGTCTTGCCATTCTTTTCATTTATATATTTATTTAATCAATTTCTATAGCCACCATCTCAGCCAAGTGACTTTTTGCACTCTGTAATCCCACAAAAGTGCTTTGAAGACAATCCGTGATTGCAGGCTTAGGGTAACTTTTTTTGGCACAAAACATTCAGCTGAAACTATTTATGGCTTAATATTTGTGTTTTATTTAATGAAACATGGACTCTCAAAAGACACATTGTGTGATTTTTTTTTTCCTGAAGAACATCACATGACCATTAATATAATATTATGCTTTGGAACTTTTGAACATTGTGCTTGGCAGTCCCTGCACTTTTGAATAGGCCATTTGGGAATACCCTGATGGTTTAAAGAGACATCTCAGTGTCCTAATTGTTTTATTTATATTCTACCTTTCTGTAGCATGTACGGCCAAGATAGTTTACAATGCAACCTCATCATTTCCCCTACAATATGAACGAAAGAAGTGTAGCTTCTCAGTCAGCTTTCAATGTGGTGTCTTGAAGATATGTAGGGGCTACACCTCCAGTCAGCCATATGGACTGGGTGTTGTGGGAGTTGTAGTCCAACCCATCTAAAGGACAGCAAGTTGGGAAAGGCACTTTATGATGGATAGATCTGTTGGAATAAATTAGAGATTACCTGAGTGGTATTCAGGTAATCATCTATGGAGGTTCTCAGTCATCCAGGTCATGGTTGTCCCAAAGATGCTTTTTCACGAGGCAACTGGACTTTCTTGTTTTTCTTTGAAGACGTTTCGCTTCACATCCAAGAAGCTTCTTCAGCTTCCATTCCCCGCCATCCAGTCAGAGCTGAAGAAGCTTCTTGGATGAGAAGCGAAACGTCTTCAAAGAAAAACAAGAAAGTCCAGTTGCCTCGTGAAAAAGCATCTTTGGGATATTCAGGTAGTCCTTGACTTATGACCACAACCAAGCGCAAAATTTCCTCTGCTAAGCAAGAAAGTTGTTAAGTGAGTTTTGTCCCATTTTACAATCTTTTTTGCCACGATTGTTAAGCACATCACTGCAGTTGTTAAGTGAATCATGTGGTCATTAAATGAATTTCGCTCCCCCCCCCATTGAGTTTGTTAGTTGGAAGCTGGCTGGGAAGATTACAAATGGTGATCACATGACCCAGGGGACAGTGCAACTGTCATAAATACATGCCAGTTGCCAAGCATCCAAATTTTGAACATATGACTATGGAGATGCTGTAAAAACCAGTCATAAGTCACTTTTTTTTCAGCGCTATTATAGCTTCAAACAGTCACTAAATGAATGGCTGTAAGTTGAAGACTACCTGTATGCATTTAAAAAGATGGGTTTCCCTTGTTTTGAACTGTTGCTGTGGGAAGTCAAAACAAGCTCTTTTTTTTTTTTTTTTTGCAACCCGGGGCATTTTACATTCTTCTTCTGCCCCTTGGCTCCTGGCGCACATTCAAGAAGAGGCCTCAGCCCTGAATAGTCTCTGTATCATCTTCTTCAGACAATCGTTGTCTGATTGTGCAGCCTTAAGGATCCCGGACTCCTACGCCCAGTTGTACATGCTGCCTCTTTTGTTTCCTTTGTGTGGATTGCCGGGGTGTCTCTCTCTCTCTCTCTGTTTGATTTGGCATTCCACAGAGGCTCACTTGGAATTAACGGCCTCTTAACAAAGTGCTTTGATAGTTGCCAGCAAATACTCTCAAAGAGGAGAAGATTATTTATCATTCATATGATTCCCCCTCCTCTCTCTCCTGGACATGCTCCTCTCCTGCTGTCCTTGCCTTCCCCCCCCTTCCCCCCCTCCTTTAAGTCACAAAAAAATGAAGTAATATTAGATTTAGATCTTGGAATAACTCAAAAAAAAGGAGCGGTCTCCCCTGGCATCTGGTAACAACTTCCAGATGAGTAGCAGCACTATTATTTTACTATCGATATAAGGAAGTTTCTGTTCTTATATGTGTTGGTATAAACTGTTTTATGGTCTTAAAGATGCTGGCAGTCTTGACTAGTTTTTTTTTCAAATTGTAAAGTAGTTTTTAGTATAAACAGATTCAATATATTTAAAATATCAGTTGTGATGGGTAGTTTTGCCCATGAAGAGTTGCCTGTAATTTTTTAGGAATAGAGGAAAGTAAAATAAAGCAAGGCATATAAGGCCTTTGACAGATCTATTGAACTTTAATCTCACCAGCTTCTCCTGTGTTTAGCTCTGCTGTCATTGAGACTTGTTTAAAAAATAAGATTAGCAGGCTTTTTTTTTGGTGTGAGCCTCAGCTACTGAACAACAGACTAACAGAGTTGGGAGGGCCCTTGGAGGTCTTCTAGTCCAGTCCCCTGTTCAAGCAGGAGACCCTATACCAGTGGGTTCTCAACCTGTGGTCCATAGACTCTTGGGGGGCTGTGATGTTGTCACAGGGGATCCATAAAGGCTTGAAGAAATGTTATGATTTAAATCTTGAGTTAAATCTTGAGGGTCCATGGCCATGGTCTGTGGCCACAAAAGGTATTTAAAGGGGGTCCATGATGAAGGAAAGGTTGAGAACCACTACCCTATATCAATTCAGACAAATGGCTGTCCAGACTCGTCTTAAAAGCCTCCAGTAATGGAGGACCATACTATAAAATAGCTCCTGTGAGTAGAAATCAAAGAGAGAAGTTGCCTATGATGAAAAGAAATCAAAAGGTAGTCTAGCATTTTACATGAAAGTTACTCATGGTTTAAGGCATAGAGTTTATGAAACCATTTACAAATCATGGACAGGCATGGCATGGCTTGGTGTACTATGTTGAAAAGAATCACAATCAACTGGGCAATGGATATATTTTTATCATTGGAGTGGATGATGAACAGTAAGGAAAACTGGCACAAGATGCAATGAAGACGAGACTTCCGGTGGCAGGCGATTTCGCTGGTCGCAGCTGTTTGCTGCCTCCCGCCTGTTTTGCGTAAAAGCCGGTTTGACAGCCAGCATCTGCTGTCAAACGGCTTGATACCTTTCCCCTGGGCATAAGGGGATCGGTGAGCTGCCCGGGGTAGGAGTTGAGTTCCCGAGTCGTCCTATATGGACGATGTAGGCGA
>NW_015401611.1:0-4604 GCF_001527695.2 Protobothrops mucrosquamatus
TTGATATTTTATAGAACAAGAGCCAGTCTAGCATAATGACTAAGTCATCAGCCAAAAAACTGGGAGACTGTGAATTCTAATCCTGCCTTAGGCTCAAAGCCAGCTGGGTGACTTTAGGTCAGTCACTTCTACTCAGCTCTAGGAAGGAGGCAATGGAAAACCAGTTCCAAAAATGTTGCCAGGAAAATTGCAGGGACTTTTCATGTACCGGCAGTTACCAAGAATCAAGACTGACTCAAAAGCAAAACAACTGAAAATAAGGACCAGGTCACAACATTTGGTACTCCAAGTGTAGCTGGCTCTGCTCCTACCATCCCATACTACGGTATCAGTCATGAAAGGTGCTGTAAATCCCAGGAAGTCTAGGAAGATGAGAAGGAAAACAGTTCTTACAATTTGGTGGCTCATGATGTAAGAACTGGAGGAAAGTGGAGACATGAAACAGAGATGTATTGTATGAATAAAAATATGGATAAAATTTGGATATCCAGCAATGCTCATGATGTACACAACGCACAAAGATATTTAGGATTAGCTGATGATTTGCTTAAATTGAATTTGCAATGGAAAATAATCAGTAGCTCATCAAAAGGAAGCTCCACATTTTTGGGGTTAGAGTTCATTTTATTACACTCCCATCAGTAACCAAAAAGAACATGAAACACATTACATCGCAAAGGGAGACTTTTCTGAACCAGCTTAGGGAAGAAATTCTTGGCTCCAGCAGCTGCCAAGAATGAGGAAAAAAACAGACAAATGGTGTGGTTTCAGAATCAATGTACTTAGCACTTTAGCCTAAGTTATTTTTGGATCTGTGTGTTTGCGCAATTTATTTATCCATTGCTATTGTATTATTATCCTTAGGAGTTCAAGATAACTTTCATAGGGTCCAAAAGCTGTTTCCCATTCATGCCCCCTTTTCATCTGGGTCTGTTTGGCACTAATTCTGTTCTGTGCCTGGATTACTCTGGAGCTTTTGGAGGTGGTGGTTGCAGCAATAAAAAAATCCTCTCAAAACATATGTTTTCCCTAAAGAATGTCTGGAGGAGAAGAAAAAAATGCATTTTAGTTTTGCCCAATTCCACCAAAACCTTCAGTGCAGCCCCTCCAAATGTTAATACTGAATTGAAATATTTAATATGATGACAGAGAAGCTTATCAGATGTATTAGAATGAATGAAGACTGCATTTAATCAATTTTATTCAATTGCCATTAAATCATTGTGTCCCGTCTCCAGCCACATTTTGGAAAATGGATGTATGCATGCTTAAATGTAACATAAAAGAGTCCCAGATTGTAAGTGAAAATACTTATTTCAATAACGTAAAAATACATCCCTGGAAGATCAATTTGGGAATGAAATGGAATAATAAAGAAAAATATCCAGAACTGACACCAAAATCTTTCCAAAATTGTTAGCTCACAGGACAGTGATGAGGGTGAAAATGTTGGGTAAAAAGGATGACTGGATTGGAGGTGTTATAAATAAATAATTCTTGCTTCAAAATCTTAAAAGCAATTATTCTTTTTCAGTTAAAATGTATTTAATGGAAATCGTCCTAGCAGGGAGAGGAGTGAAGAAAAATGTAGTTAAGTACTCTTGGGAAAAATGGAAGCAAAAAATCAGAAGGAATCTTGTGGCATCTTTTCCAACTAACAAGTAGAAGTGTATTTTGGGTAATAAATACAGGTAGTCCTTGACTTACAACAGTTTGTTTAATCACTGTTTGAAGTTACAATGGCACTGAAAAAAGTGACTTATGATCGTTTTTCAAACTTATGACCGTTGCAGCATCCCCACAGTCATGTGATCAAAATTCAGACACTCGGCAACTGATTCATACGTATGATGGTTGCAGTATCCTGGGGACATGTGATCCCATTTTGCAACCTTCTGTCAAGCAAAGTCAGTGGGGAAGCCAGATTCATTTAACAATCGTGTTACTAACTTAACAACTTCAGTGATTCACTTAACAACTGTAGAAAGAAAGGTCATAAAATGGAGCAAAATTCACTTAACAAATGTCTCACTTAGCAACAGAAATTTTGAGTTCAATTGTGGCCATATGCTGAGGACTACCTATGATCATATTCCAAGTTCAGCTCCAGGGTTTTGATGGCTGCAACGAATAAGAAAGGGATGTGATTCACACAGCACCCTGGACCATGACTTGTTGGCTTCGTCTGATTTAGCACAATGGATTCATATGAGCCTTTTACATGAAGCCCAAAGAAGCCCAACCAACATTATAGCTTAAGATGACATCTGGAGCCTGGCAACCATAAAGAGGATCTTCCACTCTCCTAGATATCAAATCTGCTCTTCGTTGTACCTTTCATGGGTTCCTTGCCTAAGAGCTCCATTGGAGTAGCCTGAAAGATGCTCTATTCACCTACAGAGACTTCTCTTGTTTCTTTTTACATGCATGTTCAAATGATAGAAGTTTGGTTGGCATTCTTCCTGCAGCATTTCTGAGCGCAGAACCGATTTAAGAACAACAACAACTTGACTCACATAACTCGAGAAAGGAGGGGAAAAACTTAGAAATTAATGAAAAGAAGGACTAGGGGTGACATGATAACAGTGTTGCAATATCTAAGGGGCTGCCACAAAGAGGGGGTCAACCTGTTCTCCAAGGCACCTGAAGGCAGGACAAGGAGCAACGGATGGAAACTAATCAACGGGAGAACCAACCTAGAACTAAGGAGAATTTTCCTGACAGTTAGAACAATTAATCAGTGGAACAACCTGCCTCCAGAAGTTGTGGGTGCTCCAACCCTGGAAGAGATTGGATAACCATTTGTCTGAAATGGTGTAGGGGTTCCTGCCTGAAAAGAGGGTTGAACTAGAAGACCTCCAAGGTCCCTTCCAACTCTGTTATTCTGTTATCATCTACCATACTCATTTTAGACCTTCAGCAGCAGGAATATACAATATCATCTGTTTAAATTCACTGTCAAATGTTCTCACTTTTAAAGGTTTTCCTGACTGCTTGTCTAAATTTGTTTCCTTGCAGTTTCCATTAATTAATTTCAGCTTTGTCCTTTGGAGCAGTAAGGAACATATCTGCTTCATCTTATGCATGACACCCCTTTTGACCTGAACTAAATCAAGTAAAATCGATTTAGCAGTAAAAGTCTCCAAGATAAACATAATAAACACTGATTTTGCACTTGGTCTTCTCCCATTACAGATCTTTCTCTGCTAGTTTTCAAGTGTCAACAGTTCCGCTGAATTCATGGAGACACATTAAAAACTGGGCCTGTTGTAGATAAACATCGGAAAACAAATTGTTTCTGGATTCTACCACTTTGTACTCTAGCTAGTAGATACTACTGTAAGTAGATTGTGGACTGAATTTCCCCAAGCAAGGACTCCATAGGCATACAAAAACAGATATCAAGAAGAGTCTATGGAGATTTTCAGTCATTCCAGTCATGGTTGTCTCAAAGGTGCTTTTTCAAAAGGCAACTGAATATTCTTTATTTTATTTGAAGACATTTCACTTCTCATTCAAGATGCTTCATCAGTTCCGGTAGGATGGTGGGGGAGATGGAAGGCTTAGAAATAAATATGATTCTTCCATTTCCCCTCCCCATCCTGTCAGAACTAAGCCTTCCATCTCCACATTATCCTGCCAGAACTGATGAAGCTTCCTGGATGAGAAGCGAAATGTCTTCAAATAAAAACAAAGAAAGTCCAGTTGCTATGTAAAAAAGCACCTTTGAGATATCAAGAAGAAGAAAAATCTTGCCCAAACTTCCATACCAATGAATGCTGGTTTTCTATATCTTTTGACATGAGGTGGTGGTGGGGGATAGAACAATCCATCATGTTATTCCCCCACACAACCAGAGTTAGTATTTTCATCTACTCAAATGATAATGTTAAATAGGCCTTGACAGAGATTGAATCAGAAAATGCGAGGTGTTATGTGGGGAGGGGAAGAATTAGTCAGCTGTGATTCAAACATATTTCAAAACAAAAAAATTTCTATTTCAAGGCTTCCACCTTTTATGAAGATGCTGCAAGATTGAGGCAGCACTCCTTTAAAAAAGAGAATTACCGTATATACTCGAGTATAAGCCGAGTTTTTCAGCCCATTTTTGGGGCTGAAAAATGCCCCCCTCGGCTTATACTCGAGTCAATATATTTCCCCAGTTCTTTATGGACTTACAATATCCGAGCACCGTTTAAAGAGACGCCGAAGGCAGACGGTGCCCAACTGCGCGCCTTTCCCCCTTGGCGGGGTGGTCTTTTGCAAAGTCTTTTGCTCGGATATTGTAAGTCCACAGCAGTGCGGGCGGCAGCGGCAGCGGCGTTCGGCTGGCATTTTTCAGCACACACATTTTTCTGCCTGGGCTAATCGGCCTCTTTGCAACCCCACCCCTTAAAAAAAAGAGAGAGAAAAAAAAATATGAAAGAGAGGAGTAAGAGGCCTCTTCTAACCGCGGCCGAGTTCATCTCGCCTAAGGCTGTTGACGGCCTCAAATTTAAAAAAATGGTCGGCTTTTTTAAAAAGGCGCAAGAAAAGGGACACCCCAGAGCTTCTATCAAATTTAACCCCAGCTTATTCTGACACATTGGAGACTGTCTTTCGCT
>NW_015401612.1:0-4604 GCF_001527695.2 Protobothrops mucrosquamatus
TGACTTAGTTTATCTACTTATTTTATTTACTTTTATCCCGCCATTGTTATTTTTATAAATAATTCAAGGGGACAAACATATCTAATACTCCTTTCTCCTCCTCATTTTCCCCACAACAACCCTGTGAGGTGAATTGGCCTAAGACAGGGGTCTTCAAACCTGACTCTTTTATGACTTGTGGACTTCAACTCCCAGAATTCCTCAGCCAGCGTGCCTGGTGAGGAATTCTGGGAGTTGAAGTCCACAAGTCATAAAAGGGCCAAGTTTGAAGACCCCTGGCCTAAGAGATAGTGATTGGTCCAAAGTCACCCAGCCAGCTTTCATGTCTAAGGCGGGAATAGAACTCACAGTCTCCTAGTGATTGGCCCAAAGTCACCCAGCCAGCTTTCGCGCCTACGGTGGGAATAGAACTCAGAGTCTCCTGGTTATTGGCCCAAAGTGGATATATAGTCAAGGACCACATAACATGCACAGTTCTAAAAAGTAAACTATGAAATGGTTGGAATTAAAATTCTGTACGCCGTATTGTTTGACATCGCAAAACTATTCAATTCTGTGCTAAATTGCAGCGGTGATTGGATAAAATGTGGCTATTCTCCTAAAGTCTGTCATTGATTTATCTTCTTAAAGATTAAGGAACCAGCCCTTGTGGCAGGTAGCTGGTAAATGTGTAATTAAACCCTTGCAGCAGACAGAATAAATAAGGACACTGGAAAAGGACATGGCTGACTAATTCAACTTCCAAAGTAAGTAGAGATAGAGGTATTCTTGCAGGGACGTGCCATAGAATAGAATAGAATAGAATAGAATAGAATAGAATAGAATAGAATAGAATAGAATAGAATAGAATAGGGAATGGAATGGAATGGAATGGAATGGAATAGAATAGAATAGAATAGAATAGAATAGAATAGAATAGAATAGAATAGGGAATGGAGTGGAGTGGAGTGGAGTGGAGTGGAGTGGAGTGGAGTGGAGTGGAGTGGAGTGGAGTGGAGTAGAGTAGAGTAGAGTAGAGTAGAGTAGAGTAGAGTAGAGTAGAGTAGAGTAGAGTAGAGCAGATCTTGTCATATCGGATATCATTCAGTCCACATGGGTGCCATAATCAACGCCACTGATCTGGGTGATTATATTCTGCAGAATTCTGAGTCACAGGGTAATCATGTATCAGCCAGCATCTGTGGAATTGTGCACCAATGGACAGGTGGAATCTGGGAATTCTGCTCAGCATTTCCCAACATTTCATAACTGGCATGTATTGGTCCCAGGGCAGGATGTGATACAGTTAGTCCTCGACGTACGACCACAATTGAGCCCAAAATTTATATTGCTAAGTTGAAACACTGGTTAAGTGACCTTGCCCCATTTTACGACCTTTCTTGCCACAGTTGTTAAGTGAATCACTGCCGTTGCTAAGCTAATGACATGGTTATTAAGTGAATCCGGCTTCCCCATTGACTTTGCCTATGAGAAGATCGCAAAAGCTGATCACATGACCCTGGGACACCGCAACCGTCATAAATATGAGTCAGTTGCCAAGTGTCTGAATTTTGATCAGGTGACCATGGGGAGGCTACAATGGTCGTAAGTGTGAACAACAGTCATAAGTCACTTTTTTTCAGTGCCGTTGAAACTTTGAACGGTCACTAAATGAACTGTTGTAAGTCGAGGACCTCCTGTACTGCTGAGGACAAGTTGTCTAAGAACATATACGCACAGGCACAAATGCACGCACGCACGCGCGCACACTCTCCTCCCTAAATTCTGAAATTGGGCTTGCCGATAAAGATTTGCTAGTTATTGCTCACTAATTTTCCAGGCTACTCTGTGTGAAATATTTAGAAATATTTCGTTTCACATTGGAGAGATCCCTCCTGGAAATATCTCAGTGCTGTTCAACCATTTTGAGTGCATCGCCACCCATTTCAAATGCAAAGCTAGTTCAGAAAGCTTTCAAAACAGTCACAAAAGTGTCAGAGCACTCCTTAAGGTCAGCGCAACCTCTTCTGTGCTCTAACCTGGATTTATTTCATTTTAAATGTTCTATACTCCATTGAGATCCGCAACTTTACATCGATCCTTGTCTTTCTGTTGTAACTGTTAAGAAGCAACGTAACTGCGTACTTACACACAATTGTCTATGGCAGGGGTAGGCAGCCTTGGCTCTTTTATGACTCGTGGACTTCAACTCCCAGAATTCCTGAGGCAGCATGAGGGAAACTTTGGCCCCTTCATGACTTGTGGACTTCAACTCCCAGAATTCCTGAGCCAGCATGGGGGAAACTTTGGTCCCTTCATGACTTGCGGACTTCAACTCCCAGAATTCCTGAGCCAGCCATGCTGAGGGGAAAGGGAGAGGTTTCTAAGCTGAGCCATGCTGGCTCAGGAATTCTGGGAGTTGAAGTCCACAAGTCATGAAGGGGCCAAAGTTTCCCTCATGCTGGCTCAGGAATTCTGGGAGTTGACGTCCACGAGTAATACCAACAGTAGTATCACTAGGGCAGGGGTAGGCAACCTTGGTTCTTTTATGACTCATAGACTTCAACTCCCAGAATTCCTGAGCCAGCATGGCTCAGCTTGGAAACCTCTCCCTTTCCCCTCAGCATGGCTGGCTCGGGAATTCTGGGAGTTGAAGTCCACGAGTCATAAAAGAGCTTAGGTTGCCTACCCCTGGTCTATGGGATACACCGTGCACAAATTGTGGTGTGTGTGTGTGTGTGTGTGTGTGTGTATTGTATTGTATTTTGGTAACACAAAATACAACAAAGCGCAAAGTAAGCTGAAAGTGAGGACAGCCACACTGAAAAACCTAAAGTAAAGCTTGCTGGTGGTATCCAGGCTCCTCGTGAAAATAAATAGGCCAAAAAATGGGAGCACCCTGTCCGTTGGGAGCCAAGCTGGACCAAAGTGCAGGGGCCACCCCAAAACGGAAACTTACCTGAACCTCTCGCTTCTTAATCTCATGGGGTGATAGGGATGCTCATCACCCCTTTCTTAGGGAGTATCCAGGACAGTCTGAAGCACACCAGGAAATATTGTACAGGTAGTCCTCACTCAGCAAGCGTTCAAAGTCACGTGGGGCATCTATGGAGCACTTATAATGTCTCCTCTTAGTAGCGACCGTCACAGTGTCCTCACAGGCTCAATTGTGGTTGTAAGTTGAAGACTACGTGTAATTAATTCTAATTCAATTTAAATCATTCTTTTTGGTTATGATCCCACATGGCTAGCTGTGGATCTCCAAATAGCCACGCACCTGAATATGAGAGGGCAGAATTTAGCTCATTTTCAGCAGAGGATTCAAGAATAAACAATGCCCACCTTACAGCCTGCATTATCTATCCTTAAGCCTACTCGGAAAGCCGATGCAGAGAGGAAGGAAGAAAATTGCTCCTCGTGACCTTATTAACAAAATCTAAGAAATCCTTCTGAAATGCATAAATTGCAAGCACGCTTTTAAAAAACAACTTATACCTTTTAATGTTGATCCTGAAGTCACAGTTGCCAAGATGACAGCTTTTTCCCTTTGCTATCCTAAGATCTGAGTGACCCAACTAATTTGCACTCCATTCCTTTTCTTCTGCTTCTCATTTTCACGAAACTGGGAAAGAAAAAGATATCAGAATTAAAGCTTGCCTCACCCAGTTTAAGAATCACAGAATATCTCACTTAAAAATCCTCCTTTTTTTTAAAACATCCATATTGTATGAACTTTTGAGTCTCAACTGAAATAAATCTGATCCGCTTTTGATGTATAAAGTCTCTTTCTCGACAGCATCTCAAGTTGTGCTGTTGTATCTTTTGTTCTGCATTGTTCTGCTCTTTATAGTGTTGATACATGCAGGTCATGAGTTACACCACAGCACAAGGCAGAAACATAATTTATCTCTGCTGGGGTCTTTGGCAATTGCTTAATCTGTCTGGGCTGGGAAATTAGCTCTGGTGTGTCTGTGTGCAACTGAATATTTTCATGGTGGGCTTCCACAGAAAGAGTGCAGAGAAATGGGACACTTACCAGATAGCTGGCTGAGAAGATGGAAGGACATCCATGCTGGTTGAACCAGACCAGACGAGCCAACATCCCCAGGCTTGTAGAGATTCTATGTAGAAAATGTTGCTCGGAGAAATTCAAGCGTGTTTCTTTTTCCCTCTGCAGGAACTGTGGAAATTGTATTAACTCGCACAATGTCACTAAGGCGTCTAAGAATGTATTTCCAAAACCCGTCCCGCTGGAAGCTATTTATTAAAGCATTTATATCCCTTGCTCGCTATTTTAATTTCTACTGTGTGCCGTAGTCGTACCTCAAGCCAGTTACTTTTACAATGTTGTCCTTTAGTGTCAGGCAACACACTTGGTTTGAGAGATTGTGGTGGGCAAGGAAAATTAAAAGGTTGGTCAGTTTCATTTCACAAAGGGCAATTCAGCCTGGAGGGAACGATCATTGAGAAAGTGCATTTTAAAGAGACACACACCCCCATCTCAACTCGGTAGAAATGAGGTTAGGAAATTTCTATTACAATTTTTAAGATGCTATATGTATTGAAATCTGCATGTCCTTGCTCTCTTGGTCTCGCCAATTATGTGGGGTTTAACATTTAGCTTT
>NW_015401613.1:0-1125 GCF_001527695.2 Protobothrops mucrosquamatus
GGTCCCCCAAAGAATAGAGATCTTTTCTACCCGACATCAACAGCACCGGGGGTAGGCATCACTCCTTTTCTACAACATGTCCTAGGGCATCATATGTTAACCTCTTCACCGGGCGTATCACCCGCCTCGGTCTCTGCACCTTAGGTTCAACAGTACTATGGGCACCATCCTCTGGTGGACCTCCACCCTCAGAGGTACCTGGGACTGGCAACTCTGCTTCTGACACTGGCGATTTCTGACCCCGTAAAATAACCGGTTCCACCTCCAGCCATTCTCCTGACTCTACAATATCTGGGGGCAACAATCCATCCTGTTCTGGCCATTCCCCAGGCCGACACCTGGCCTCAACTCTCTGGGAGGGCCCCTCCTGTTCGCAGATCCTAGATGCGGATTCCAAACTGTCAGGCCCTGGCTGTTCCAACTCTTCCTCGCCACCCACAGCCAGGGGCACACTCCCCATATCTCCTGATAACCATAACCAATCTATACCCCCCTTTTCTTCTTCAGAATCTCCTGCTTCTTCCTCTAGGGACGAGGCGGGTTTCGCTCTGGTTCCCACTCTCTTTCCCTTTACACCGGAGTCATCCCCAGGAACTGACTGAGTAGTTCGTACTGCCTCGTGAAAGGGCAATAAATGGTTCCGATGCCATGCTTTCGAAGGTCCTGTGCTCCCCTCCCGTCGTATTCGGTATACTGGCAGCCCCGGTAGTTTTTCACTAACCACATACGACTGGGAACTCCACCGATCGGCCAACTTGTGTCTCCCAGCGGAGCCCAAATTTCTTAAGAACACTCGGTCCCCAAACTGTAAGTCCTGGACCCTCACTCTCAGGTCATAATTTCTTTTGTTGCGCCGCTCCCGGACCCTTGCGGCCTCTACAGCCTTTTCGTAAGCCCCCTTTAAACTCCTCCTCAACTTATCCACTTAATTTCGGTGGGACCTAAAAGAGGTCTCGTCCATTGAGGTGCCAAAAGCCAAGTCAACCGGCAGGCGGGCTTCCCTGCCAAACATTAGCCGGTACGGGGAATACCCGGTGACGTCACTCCTTGTGCTGTTATAGGCGTGCACGACGGTGGAAATATATTGGGTCCAATGCCGTTTCTGCATCTCAGTAAGAGTTCCCA
>NW_015401613.1:8188-12789 GCF_001527695.2 Protobothrops mucrosquamatus
GGGCTTTCATATCGCTGATCCCAAAGGAGGGTCAGGATTTGACTCAGCCCAAGAATTATAGACCTATATCTTTATTGAATATAGATTACAAGATTTTTTCAAAAATATTGGCAAATAGATTAATGCAAGTTTTGAGGCAATTGATTCATAGTGATCAATCTGGATTTATAACTGGAAGATATATGAAGTATAATGTAAGGCAAATTATTAATTTAATTGAATATTTGGATAAGAATAATCAAATCCCTGCGGCTTTTATATTTTTGGATGCTGAAAAAGTGTTCGACCAATTAGATTGACGGTTTTTATTGCAAGTCGTAGAGAAAATGAATTTTGGGGGGAAAAATTGTTTGCTCTTAGGGCTATTTACCAACAACAATCGGCACAAGTCATAGTTAATGGGGGTTAACAGAGGCATTTAAAATTGAGAAGGGTAAAAGGCAGGGATGTCCACTATCTCCATTGCTATTTGTTTTAACAATGGAGATTTTATTAATTAAAATTCGGGAATCACCTGTAATAAAGGGAATAAATGTAAATAAGAATGATTATAGGTTAAGAGCTTTTGCTGATGACTTGGTGCTGACACTAACTCAACCGATAGACTCGGTAAAGGATTTGGTGGAAATTATAGTTCAGTATGGGAAAGTTTCTGGTTTTAAGGTAAATAATAATAAGACTAAAATATTACCAAAAATATGTCTATGAAGGACAAAGATATATTAGTTAAGTTGACAGGTTTCAAAATAGTGAGAAAGGTAAAATACTTGGGAGTTTATATTACAACTTCTAATGCTAAATTGTATAAAAATAATTATGAGACATTATGGGTAAAAGTGCAAAAGGAATTAAATGATTGGAAAAAAATACAGTTATCTCTGCTGGGGAGAATCTCAGCAGTGAAAATGAATATTCTTCCAAAGTTTCTTTTTTTGTTTCAAATTATACTTATTTCGAAGAAAGATGCTAACTTGGAAGAATGGCAGAAGGGGATTAACAAGTTTATATGGGCGGGGAAGAAACCAAGAGTTAAGTTTAAGATTATACAAGATGCACGGGAAAGAGGAGGTCTTAAAGCGCTGAACTTAAAACTGTATTATGATGTGGTGGCTTTAACATGGATTAGTGATTGGCTTAATTTAACAAATAGAAATATACTTTCCCTTGAGGGTTGGGATCTATTATTTGGTTGGCATGCATATTTAATTTATAATAAGAAAGTAGATCAAGTTTTTAAAGCTCATATTCTAAGAAGCGCTTTGTTACGAGTTTGGAAGAAATATTATTATAGATTAAATTACAAAATTCCCATTTGGGCGATTCCAGGACAGATGATAGAGGGGGTATCTAGAGGGGTTAATTTGGATAGAATTTCTTATAAGGAATTACTTAGTCTGGTAGGAAAGGATTGGCAAATTAAATCCTTAGTAGATTTGCAGAAAGAAAATATTGTATTCTTGGTTTTATTATAATCAATTGTTAATGAGGTGGAGCTTAGATCAAAAAGTTGGTATTACTTTGCAGATGTGAATTTGATAAAACAGATTAAAGATCAAACTTGAGCCCATATAAAGAGAATTTATAATGTTTTGATAGAATTGGACTCTGAAACGAAATTAGTTAAAGATTGTATGGTAAAATGGGCTCAACATTTTCAAGAATCAATTTCATTGGAAATATGGGAGATAATTTGGGTTAGAAATGTAAAATTTACTCAAGCTCAAAATTTAAGAGAAAATTTTTATAAGATGTTTTATAGGTGGCATTTGGATCCTCAAAAACTGTCCTGTAGGTATCCTAATTTACAGCCCAAATGCTGGAGATGTGGAAGTTTAGATGCAACTTATTTCCATATTTGGTGGACATGTACAGATATAAAAGCATTTTGGATTAAGATTTGGTGGAATATTCAAAATATTTTTAAGAAAAAATAAAGTTTACACCGCAGTTATTTTTGTTAGGCATTATGGAAGATTTGGATGTTAAAGAAATGAATTTGATGTTGAATCTTATAACAGCCGCAAGATTATTGGTAGCTCAATTTTGGAAGAAGGACTCTTTGCCTACTATAGAAGAATGGATGCTTAAAGTGTCAAATTTAGCGGACATGGCTAAAATTTCCACTTATTTGAAAGATCAATCACAAGAAAGATATATCTCGGTCTGGAGAAGATGGATAGATTATATTCAGAATAAATATGGGACTAAAATGTTTCATTTGGGTTATGAGTAAACTCTAGAGTATTGTTATTATTAATAGTTTATTTTAATGGAATTTTTGTTAGTTTTAATTATATGATATTATTATTTTTAATATTAGTATTGTATTGTTTAATACTTAGGTGATGAATATGTTTAATTTTAATTTGTTTAAATTTGTGTTAAAGGGGAGTTAAAGCACATTATGGATTTGGTTACTTTAATAGTTGATTAATGTTAGATAGATTTTGATTATTATATTTGTAACCCTGTGTTCAGCTCTGGGAAGTGGGGGAGGGGGAGGGCAGGGTTTTGGGGTGGGTATGGGGGTTTATACTGTAATCTTCATAAAACTTTTAATAAAAAAAAATTCCACTCCCCCTCTCTCTAACCTCCGTTTAAAATATCCTCCTTACGAAGGAAAGCAAATAAAACTTCCACTCCCTCTTTACCTTCACCTGATGAACTGCAAAAGCCACCCGTCCCTTTCCTTTCCTTCCCTTTTCTATCTTTTTCTTCCACCCATGCCGGCCACACCCAAAGCCAGCAGCAGCTGTCCCAATCTCTCCCTTCCTAACTGAGCTCCTGCAAACACTCTCAGACAGCCCCGCTACAAAAGTATAGAGAGTTAAGAGAAAGAACTTGAGATCCTAGTTAGTACATGAGGGTAGGTATGATATTCTAGATATTACCAAAACTTGGAGAGATAAAACCCATGACTGGAATATACTGCTAAGATATAATTTGTTCAAAAGAAACAAAGCCAACAGAAGAAAGGGAGAAGTGCTGTATGCAAAGAACTACTATATAGAAATACTCAATATCAAGAATGAAAGCCTTCTTAGAAGTATTTGGGTGAACATTAGGGGGGATAATGACATTGCTATAGAGGTATACTATAGAGCACCCAATCAAGCATAAGAAGTAGATGAACATTTTGTAAATCAGTTAACTGAGATGTGCAGGAAATCTACCTAGTAATGGAGGTCTTTACCTGAAATCAAGTGGGAAACAATCTCTGTAGGGAGTGGGAGATTCAGCAGGTTCCTAGTGTGCTTAGCTGTCAACTTTACCTACCAAATGGAGTAGGGAACTAGAGTGTCAGTTTTATTGGATTTAATTCATATTAACAAGTATGAAATGGTTGAGGGAGTGGACACTAACAGAATAACAGAGTTGTAAAGAACTTTGGAGGTCTTCTAGTTCAAACCCCTGCTCCCTATATCAGGGCTTTTCAACCTTTTCACAGATTGTACCACTTTTAGGACATGACAATATTTGAGTACCACCAGTGCTTAGCAAGGTGTCAAAAACTTGATGACTAAAAAAAGGGGGGATTTTGGTTTTACTGATTAGATTCATTTGTTGTTATAGAAATGGCTAGTTTATAATATTATGGAAAAGTAAAACATTGAGGTTCAATGTTAATGCTTCCTTCTACTGCAACAGAGGAAGTCTGTTCTTTTTCCCTTCTCCCCCTCACTTTCCCCCCCTTTTTCCTTCCCACCATGTCCTACTATTTGCTTTTGTATTTTTGTATTTTATTCTATAATCTAATAAAATATTACAAACTGTAGAAAAAAAGTAAAAAAGTACCAGTTTTAATTTCTTCGGTAGCTGTTCCTTTGCTGAATCACGTTCACTTTGCACTGACAAATGTATGACGAATTTATCCATGTTTATTTTTTTAAACAATTTTTTATTGATTTTTTAAAATAAACAAACATACAATTATGGCATACATTAATAATAAAAAAACAAACTAAAAAACCTCCTATTCTAAGATGCTCAGCAGCCTCACAGGACCACATTCCCTCTCTTCAATCTACTTCCCTCCTCCTTTCTTCTTCCTCCTCTTCCTCTCCACCCTCTCCACCACTCTACCCTACACATCCCCCCTCCTTCCCTCCTCCTCTTCCAAATGTGGTCCTGGAGGCCAACCGAGCCTCCATTTATAAGATGCTCAGCAGCCTCACAGGACCACATTCCCTCTCTTCAACCTACTTCCCTCCTCCTTTCTTCTTCCTCTTCCCTCTCCACCCTCTCAACCACTCTACCCTACACATCCCCCCTCCTTCCCTCCTCCTCTTCCAAATGTGGTCCTGGAGGCCGACTGAGCCTCCATTCTTAAATACATTATATCTCACTACCATTCTAGTATACCAAAATACATAAGAAATCCCTTCCCCCCATCCCCCCCCCCGACTTCCCAGAACTAAATACAGGAGTAGTCACGTAAGCAACCCAAATCTAACTAAAACAATCCAATTATAACACATACCAGTATTAATTTACTTTAGCTCTATTAAACAATAACAAACTTAACTATAAAATGCATATCTAAATTATATAGAATATATAAACTTTAACTCAAATGGTAATAAAAAGCAACAAAAATTATA
>NW_015401614.1:0-4601 GCF_001527695.2 Protobothrops mucrosquamatus
GCAGTCACATGATGTTTCACCTAATAACCACTTTGTTTAGTGATGGAAATTTGGGCCTTGATTCTGGTGATTAAAGAGGACTTTCTGTACTGATTGAGTGTGAGAATCAGAATGATAAATTTACGTGCTAATATACAGGAAAGAGCCTAGAATTCGAATTAAGTAGAGAAGTTCTGAATTGGCCAAATATCATTCAGTGGCTGTCAAATATTTAATTCCTAATTGTATTAAGTCTCTGGGAAGGCTCAATGAAAGTGATGTCCACTTTGAGGAGCCTACTAATTACCTAGAAAAAGAGTAGATCGTTGAACAAGCCCTTTTTGAACAGAATTTCTCAAAGATAAATTCTTTGAGAATGTTGGTACATTAGGATCTTTACACATACATGTGAACATACATGCATTCACACACATCACATACATACCACATACATAAACATAGTTCTGGAAAACAGGGAAGTTTAATATTTTTGTATTCATATTGCGCTTCATTTTATGTTGACTTCATTTTATGTACTAGTCTTTATTTGCTATATATTTAGACCTGAAATATTCTGAATAGCTTTTAGGGATTTGTCTCTTTTTTGGGGGGGGTTGATATTAAATAACCAGTGATAACCCATTAGAATCTTCATTCAAAAGCATCGGGGGAAATTCAATAGAAACAGTAACTTTTTGGGCAGTAGAGAAATTCTTGATTAATCTTATATGCGGGGCCTTTCACATTATATAGAAAAATCTGGCAAAAATGTTTGACCATTATAATCTGATGCTTTTGGAATGATCTGACAGTGATTCTGTAAGCAAGTGGATTTAATACAGTATGTTACAAAAACAAATTAATGAATTCTGTACGCCATTCTTATTTATTTATTCAGATCTTTATAAAGCCATCTACTCCATATTAACTGTTGGTGGTTATATTTATTGAATTAACCTTTGTAAGCAATATGGGGGAATCTAGGATTAGAGCAAAACCCCATAAATGTTTAAAGTAGCTATTGACTTTAAAATACTTTAGAAATGGAAACTTTATGCAATTGTGATTAGTATGTACAACTAATAAAAGCTTTAAAGAAGCTTCCATTTAAAACTTAAAACTCCATTTATAACTATTCCATTAAAATAGGAATATTAATTCTATAATATAGGCATTTAATTTTCTGTTTAAAAAGAAGGAAAAATTCCCAAACCTTACTAGTTTCTAATGCAATGTGCATCTAAAATTTATTTGCCAGTTCACCAATGTCCAGCTTTGTCCAGATTAATTTTGATAATTTCAGCCAGCTTGGTTGTTGATTAAATATAATGTAAGTTGTAAGTAAATGTTTCTGGAAAGAATCGCCATATAAGCAGTAGTATTTGTGCTGTGTGAGGAGCAGATGCAAGAAAGAGAGAAGGAAGTGCATCATTTGTCCACATAATAAATGCAACAGATGAACTGGCTGTTTCATTCATTCCTGCCTAAGCAGTATCTTCTCATGTTGTGTAACATTGTGACCATAATTTTACATTTAATTTCCTTCAACATTTAAACAGTGTCACCTTTTATTTTCTAGTTGGTGCAGTGTTTGCCATTGAATGCTTCACTGTAATTTCTTGTAACTTTTACTTCAATTAGAACAAATAACTGCCTAGAGATTTTATAATTGGATAGTTTATACATATATATCACCACAAAATGAAGGATGACTTGCTGTGCAATTTCATGTAGATATTAAATAATGGAAAAACAGCTGATTTCCATGACACTCCATAGTGGACCAATCATAGGATTGACTGGTTCTTCCCCATAAGAATGGCAACACTCTAAAACTGACTCCTAGCCCACATGGGAGCCCAGAAAAGTCAAGAAGTCCAGTTGAACAAGGAAGCCTGCATGCCAGTCATGTCTCAGTTTTGAAAATTTCCTACGCAGTGACCACTACAATCTCAGCCTCATTTAAAGTTTGAATCCTGACTATAAGAGGTACACGTAGTCTATTTCCTCTAGAATTCTTTATATCTAAAGTCTACCAGTAAACTTCTTCTCTGAAACGAGAAGTGTGGGGACTGATGAAAGTTGGCCAATATATTCAGTGAGGATACATCATCACTTTTTCAAGACAGTCGACATCACTTTCTCAACTAAACAGATAGCAACTCCTAAATCCAGTTGCAAGCATCCCAATCAGCTCCCTAAAGGAGCTAGGTTTGCATGGATCCAATGCAGAAATGGCAGAATTCATGCTATCAAGAATTCAAGCTATATCCTCAGATGCCATAAGCAGACAAGAATCACAGATGACCTTGTAAGATGTCACCTCAGTAATTTTTTTCAATTTTGCCCAAGTAAGCATTTGCAGTGAATGTGAATAATTTTAACCACAATGAATTTTGCAAAAATGTTGCAGTGGTCTGCATTGAAATCTTCTGACAGATTATTTCCCAATATGAAATAAGCAACTGAATAACCTTGAACACTATTGTTAAACAAAATCTAAAAATGCAATAAGGGTGAACAAATACACATGTGTTGCTCTCTTAACATTGTAGTATACCTTTGAACATGCTTTAATAGTTATTTAATTGCATGTACTCTTTTCTGTCAGTGTTGTACCAAGCATCTGTTCATCCGCTTCATCTTCCTGAGATCTTTGGTATAAAGGATCTTGTGGTATCATATAGGTTGCTTATGACCAGTCTTGTCTTTGCCCTTGTATTCAGATTGCAGAGTTTAAAGAACAGGATGGTGTAATATCTTGCCTGGTTATTGGATAATCCTTGAAGCTTCTCAATAATACCTTCAGATCCAGTAGTTAGTTGCCTGCGCAGACCATCATAATTGTTTCCCTACCTAATATATCTGCATTTTTGCCAAACATTTATCCAACAACAGCAAAATACTTAGATTGATAGCTCCTGTATCCCATATCCCAGACTTCAATATTGATATTCGCTATGACTAGGGATTTCAGTTTGGCTATGGCAGGGGTGTCAAACTGCTGGCCCGCGGGCCGGTTTCATCATACCGGAGCCATGCCCACCCCATTGCCGGCAATGGCGAAAAAGCTCCAATACGTTGCGCGACGTCACGTGACGTCGTGAGTTTGACATGTCTGGGCTATGGGATTCAGAAGCTCAGAAATGTCTATTGGCAAATAGCAGAAAGGTTGATTTATTAACAATTTAACCCAATCTTGTTTCTCGTCAAAATTTTTATATAGGAACTAGGAATCATGAAAAATAATCAACATCCTTTCTCCCCCTTGATCTGGGCATTGAAGCTCTCTAAAACACAAAGGCAAAACTCAGATAAGATATTCTTCCTGTTCTTTCCCAACCAATCCTCAGTAATACAAATAAAGTTTATCCTTGAATCTATCAAGGTCTTATTCTTTATGATCTTAGCATTTAGCCCTAGCACCCACAAAGTCCCACAAAAAATACTGAAGGCCAAAAGCAAGGATCTAAAACAGATCGAATTCCCCTGTTTATAACTAGTACTTTCATTGTAACTCTTTCAGCCAAACCACAATGGAAATACTTTGTTCAACATCCACATCACCTCAGTTTAATAATCTGAGAAGTTGAGTTAGGAAAAACTTGCAATCAAAATGTGGATTACTTTAAAAAACCATTTTTAAAAAAAAACAACATTTCACTAATTCCATTAGACAATGGCTGAACACTTTTGATTTTCTATCTTGTATTTTCTGATAGTAGATTGAAAAAATTAATGGTATCTGATTTAATTACCACAGCCACTTATTTTAGTCAAGTATTTAACAAATTAGCTGTTTTTAAAATTAGCATTAGTTGCATTAGTCTTAAAGTATAGACTTTAATACAGGACTTTCTGTATACGTTTGATAAAATGCACTTGATAAAATTTAGTAATATTTTGAAGATAAATTTAGGTAATGGTATAATTTAGGTAAACATTATGCCAATTATTTAGTTTTATTTTTTTTTTAAAAAAATAGTATCTTTAGGCTTGAAAATTTGCACAAATGTTCTTGTGCATGATTATGCTTAAATGTTCAAAACATTTTCTCAATAACCTTCTAAAATGACACATGTTTTAAGAAATAATTATTGTATATCCTTGTACTTGGATAATAAAGAAAATAACATGAGCAATGTGGTATATTTTGCTGTGACTTTCATATTACATAGGATTTAAATTCTGAGTAACGTAAGTTGAACTGATTTTTAAGTAGATGGCATACAGTGATGGATTTCTGATTTTGAAAATCTGTCACAACCATAAATCAGCAGCTTGCTAAAATTGCAGTAGCAAGCTATTAAAGAACATGGTAGTATTTACTATAGGTAGATGCAAATTTTAAAAGGGTTTCTTTATCATAGTTTAAGTGATTTATTGGCTTTCAATGCTCATGTATGAATCTATGATGTAATATATTTTGAAAATCTATTTTCTGTAAGAAGACGCCTGCTTTCCATATGACACTAGGTTAAATGTTTTACCTTTATATACTAATGTCTGTATTACTATAAAGTTACATTTTGATTACTTGTATGATTAGCTTTTACCTATAGGGCAGTTCAAGGTGACAATTTGATTGTAAAGATCATGTTTTAAAAACATGAACTTGTTAT
>NW_015401615.1:0-4601 GCF_001527695.2 Protobothrops mucrosquamatus
CCAAAGACAGAGAAATCACAGTTGATTTGGCTGTTTGCATCAATGTTATTGACATACTCTTTCTTCTTTGCTTGGAGGGCAAATTTGGATATTTCAAAGCCCCTGTTTAAGGGGGTGGTGAGTTTGCTTCATTAAAAGGGATCATTTTAATTTAAAAACAAAAGTGGGATTCTGGAAGGAGGTACCATGCATTTTAGAAACATACTTTCATTTTACAGATTCATATTCAATGTTATTGTAAACATCGTTCAAACATTGTTGTTTAAAAGCTGGAAACACATAAATAAAAAGTACTTTTATTCCAAGCTAAGATATTTGCCTCTTTGGCCTCAAATGGCCTCTCCTGGCTCACAACATTTCACAGAGGTCTCTGGCAGAGAATGCTCCTGCTTTTTGGTCCTCTTAGTGGGAGGAAGCTGGAAACCAGTTGGAAAGTGGTGTTGTAAACCACCCAGAATCACTTAGGTTAGATGGGCAGTGCAGAAATTTAATAAAATAAAAACACCTGTGCTGCATGACTGGGTTACATCCTCTTCAAAATCCATAATCCCCTAGAATAGTGTTTCTCACCTTGTCAATTTCTGGATTTGTAGACTTCCACTGCCAGAATTCCACTACCAGGATGGCCATTTATAAGAATTCTGGCAGTTGAAGTCCATATCCCTGGTAATGGCCAAGGTTGGGAAACACTGCCCCGGAAGCACCATATCCTCAGAAGCTGCATTCACAGGCATGGGAAATGTTGGGAAAAGTGCAATAAACCATCACTCTTCCAGAACAGGACAAAACCACAATATTTTCTTCAACAGGTTGAGCGATTCTGGATGCAAAGTAATGCAGTGATTGTCGTTCTAGCTGGCTTTGGCTTCTCTTTACTCTTTTTTCTTGGTGAGATATTTGTCGGAAACAGCAGAAGGATTTACCGTTTGGAATGGCTTCTGGCAGCTGTTTTTGTTACTGCTCAAATCTATTCCAATTACAGGTAATTAACAGGGAGGCAGCAGTTAATAATGTTTGGTGGACTGATCACTAATGTCCATATTTTTTTTCTTCTCCATTCCCCCAAGTTGCTCAGGGCAATACCTACGTAGAACATAGAACTTCTACTATCCTCTGTTATCTCTATAGGTTGTGGTAGGCAAAATTTTACCCAAAGGTTTCTAGCTGGGGATTTGATTCTTGCACTTCTCTATCATATTCCTATTTTTTGACGATGGTAAGGACAACCAGTGTAAGGTAACCCACTGAGGTTAGGAAAGAAACAGAATGTTTTGGAAACAAGAACAAATGGATGTTGTATCTTGGGGAAAAAGCAGCTACTCTTTCTGTTTTGCACTTACAGAAAGAGAGGTTCAAATCTCACACAGAGAGTTTTCCTTTAAAGAATTGACTCATCAGTGAAAGCAGGAGGTTTGCTTATTCAGTTTCTGAGAGTCTGCATCCTAAGCCCTTGTATCCTAACATTAGCTCTGATTAATGAAACTTCATGTCAGTCTTTCTTTCTTGGCAGTGTTCTAATGCTAGGGGCTTGGCATGGTAGACGTTTGGAAGAGCAAGCTGTTGACATGGGTAAAAAGGGCTATCTACCCTAGGAAGGATTCCTAGTCATGAAATGGCTACCATAGGCAGAAAAAATGTGCAATTTATCAGCAAGCAAGTAGGAGGGTCTATTTTCAAACAGGATTTTGGACTATCGCCATAGCTTTTTACATTTTTAAAAAACGAATTTTTGGTTTTTGAATTTCATTTTAAAATAAAGTGATGATACAAGAATGTTGGTGCTTTGTTTTCTGCTTGAGAGGGGGATTGAAATCTGGTTACACAATGCTTCAGGTTTAGCACTTTATCTATTGCAGCACACTTGAGGTATCTGATGGCCCATTGTTACCATCAAAGTATTTTCAAGTTCTTCCCTTATGCATAGCATCCTTCCTTTCAAAAGCTGCAGTTGATGTAACTACCTGGGGATGGACTGAAAACAAAATATTTGCTTGATCGGTTGACAGATCTCTTTCTTTGTTTTTATTTTCCCTTTTGAACCAGTGTCTGTGACCAAAGTAACAACAATGTTGTTGACCGGTTTGCCATGAATCTTTTGTCCTCCATGCCTCCAGATGCCATAATCTTGCTAAGAGGGGACCTGCCTGGGAATTCTCTTCGCTACTTGCATCATTGTGAGGGCATAAGACCTGATATCACCTTAGTTGACCAAGAGGTCAGTAGAAAATAACTTGGTATCATGGAATGACTGCAAACCAGAAGTCCCCATTTTGAATTTTGCTTTTGAAGTCCCCATGGAAATACTAGATACAAGATAACTCAGTGTGTCTTAGCAACTTTATTCACAACTGAATAGAAAATCAGCATAGGATAATGCTGTCTCTTTTGCCAATTTCTATTCTACCATATTGCATCTGTTCTGGGTCATTGGTGAATTGTGTTTTTTCTGATTTATGACTGTGCTTCTTGTTACAAGAAGATTATTGTGCAACTAACTGTGTCCTATAGAACTGAATAGTTGAAACTAGCCTCTGGGCTAGTTTCTTGCTTCCAAGGGAGGAGGGGAGCTAGCAAAAACAAAAGGCAGGTTCAACAGCTGTCAGTCTTCTTTGAATGCTGCAGTGAAGGAAAGCAGGGATGTTGCACCCTACAGGAAAAAATGTAGAATATTTTTAAAAGAGATTATCAAAACATTGATAGATGGGGCAAAGGCTGGGGAAGAAATGGTTATAGTGGAGGCTGGCTAGCAACAAAGGGAAAGGAGTGTGCCCACACCTCTCAACAGTTCCCAAACTCACCTCCAATCATACTGATAGGTTTTTTCCTTTCAAGAAAATAGGTAATAAGGTCTGGTGACAGTTTTGCGGTACTGCAGGCTAACTCTGCCAACAATCTGGAGTTTGATCCTGACAGGGCTCAAGGTTGTCTCAGCCTTCCATCCTTCTGAGGTTGGGAGAATGAGGACCCAGATTGTTGGGGGCAATATGCATTGTTTACATTGTAAACCACTCATAGAGTGATGCACATGTCTAAATGCTACTGCTGTTACTATTTTATTCAACTTTTATTTATTAAAATATTAAATATTTCTATTTATTACTAGTAAATGCTACTCACCTTGCAGAGGTGACTCTAGGTCAGGGCTCCCCAACCTTTTGTGTACCAGGGACTGGTTCCGTGGAGAGAGGTTTTTCCGTGGACCAGAGGGGTGTGTGGTTTTGCATGCTGCCTGCATTCCGCGGATGGCGCTTTGCTTGTTCTGGCATGCCCGATGACGGTCCACAGACCCGGGGTTGGGGACCCCTGTTCTAGATGACTTGCAGTCATACAATAAAAATACGATATAAAAATTAAAACAATAAATTTAAATTCAGTTTTCATTCAGTTTTAAAATCTTTTGTTAGGCAATGTCAGAAAAAGAGGGATAGCATGACTATAACACAAATACTTCTTAAAGGGATTTAAGCCTGTTCCATTGGTAGGCTGGAACGAATGAAGAACGTTGCCTTGCGGGTGAAGACCATGATCTAGCTAAAGGGTGATCAAGAGAGGACAAGGCTATAATTACCGCTGCCTGTTTGCAACACCACCATGGTCACTTTTGCTAGTTGTTGTTGCCGACAACAGGTGCCTGCCTTCAAGGAACTTATCTGTGTCTAAGCCAGCATTCTCCTTTTTTGCATAGACCAGAGATCTGTTTGTTGGGACTACAAATCCCATATTCTCTAAGCAACATGGCACAACTGTGGCCATTCTGGTTGAGGTGGGGTGGTAGACAATTATAGCCTAAAATGTCAGGAAGATGCCAGATTGGGAAAGTCTGTTCTTCTGCTGTGAGTACTTAGAGAGAGAGACAGATGTGAGAATGAATGTGCATGAATTTCTGTTCTCTATACCTTGTTGTCTTCGGAAAGTCAGGGTGAAGCAGCTAATCCTCTGCAGATTATTCAGACTAAGGTTCCCATAGTCCCTTTTTGACCAGTGAGACTTATTAAAGCAACCACACCACTTTTCAGACTGGAGGGGAAACCGAAAGCTGTATGCAGATGTGATAAGCAGCAGAGAGGTGTTTTCTTGTGAATGATCTGAAATATTTTCAGTGCAGTCACAAATAAAACTTACCAGTGTATCAAACGTCAGGAAAAACAATTACCAAAAAAGTGGAAGAAATGGAAGACAACCTTAAACAGTGCAAAGTGATTGAAGTTCACAACCTTGTCCGCTCAAAATCATTAAAGACACTTTGTGCTACACATGAAGTAGTTCTTATGCTCTAAAACCCAGGATCACCTTGCCTTTAAATGTGGTTCACCTCTTCTCCAAAGCAGGCTGGGAATATCAAAAGAGGAACTTTGGGTCATGGTGCGTATGAGATGTTATTCTACCTTGTTCACAGATGTCTTACAGGAAAGAATTTGTTCTCTGTGTGTGTTTATGTGTGTGTTGGTGTGTGCATCCGTGGGTCTAGAGCAGGGGTAGGCAACCTTGGCTCTTTTATGACTCGTGGACTTCAACTCCCAGAATTCCTGAGCCAGCATGGCTCAGCATGGAAACCTCTCCATTTCTCCTCAGCATGGCTGGCTCAGGAATTCTGGGAGTTG
>NW_015401616.1:0-4600 GCF_001527695.2 Protobothrops mucrosquamatus
ATTCATCAAGTTTACAACTCTTCAATTATTGGATTTGTCTGATAGCATTCCCCTGAATGGAAGCCAGAGATAAAGAATCTGTCTTTAATGAAACTCCTCAAATGAACTCTTCTGCACATTTTCATATCAGTTAGGACTTTTTCTCCCTGGTAACTGTGATATAAATGGACAACTGTCTTTTATATAATGAAAAGAGGTTTTTGGGAGGAAGATAGACATCATGTGGAAATTTTCTTCATATTACAGCAATGCAATTTACCTAATGTTTTCTCTGCCCAGAGATTTCCAAGGGTTGAGGGAACGTGGTGGTAGAATATTTGCAACACACTTCTCAATGCTTAGTACTATTTTGACCAACAGATCTCGGGATAATCTCCAAAGGGTTTAAAAATAATAATAAAGGGGTGGGGGCACCAAAAACATTGTTGGGGGAAATTGGCTGTTGAGACTATGACAGAATAAGGAAATCATAGCCTGGCCAGAGGATAACAATTCTTTGTAAGGATGCCAAACTCCTCATGTATGGCCCATTGAAGTAAGAGTCTATTTATTCTGTTGGTACAGATAAACACTCTAATTCTTACTGGAACAAATTCAGATACATTCTGAGTTAAGAGGGAAACATTCCCATACACAAAACTACTTTCATGTTACAAAAATTGCTGAAGTGTGTGAGAATTACTTTGTCACTCTCACAGGCTGGTCTTGAAAATGACACCCCTGTCAATCTGACAGCTGACCGTTTGAATTCACAAATGCTAGGCTAAGAGAACATGCTCGTTTTCCATTTCTCCTTTTAATTCAGAGATTTGTGCCAGTATAACATCCTGGAACACTCATTTTGCTTGGAGTGGTTATTAAGAGGCCCACAGGAACTGATGTCAAAATTGCCACCAGATTCTTTTTCAGTCCTTAAAGGTCAAATGGAGAGTCAATTATAAAACTTTTGTTGATAAAAATGCATTTTTTTTTTACAAAAGAAATGTTTAACCAACACAGCTATTTCTACAATGTGGCACAATAAACATACGTATGGCTTCAGTGGAGCCTTGTACTCCACATTCTTTGGGACCCTATTTTGGGAGAATCCAAGTTCAGAATAGAAGGCCTGCAAAGATTTAGGTCAGGGGTCTTCAAACTCGGCCTTTTTATGACTCATGGACTTCAACTCCCAGAATTCCTCAGCCAGTGTGCCTGGCTGAGGAATTCTGGGAGTTGAAGTCCATGAGTCATAAAAGGGCCGAGTTTGAAGACCCCTGATTTAGGTCGTCTCTTTTGAGGCTTGTGATTCTATTGCAAATAGCAGGTGGAAATTGTTAGGAAAGAGGAAAACTCCTAGCTAATGTAGGCAGTTTTTGCTAATAGATTCACAGCAGCTTTCAATAATCTGATAAAATTTAAATGACATTCATTGCACCAGTCCCACTTACTTCAATGGATTAGCATACGTAATTTAAACTCAGTTTGACACACTCAGGGGAACAGATGAAGTAAAAACTGAATCCCAAAGACAATAATTTTTAAATGTTCTTAAAGATTTGGATAAGTATTTACATTATAATAAAAAAGACTTGATTATGGCTAGGATGAAAGCTCTTATCACAGCATTCCTGATTTAAGACGGGGAGGATAAGAAGAAGAATCTTTTACCAATAGTGATGTAACTGTTGGTAAAAGATTCTTATTCTTATCCTTCTATTCTCATCTTGACTTTTCTGCTAGCTATTGCCTAAGCTGTTGTGATGAAAAAAGGGTTAGATAAGGCCGGAGGAGGAATGAAACTAAAATTGTAGCACTTAACAAGTCTGCAATGAAGCTAGACGACAGAACTATTAAAAGGTATGATGCCAAAAGAAGAATGAGAATAAGGCAAATAGAGTAGAATGAAAGGAGAGAAAAGGAGACTGCACCCAGAGGAGGGCAGCATGAAAGATTAAGGGAAGCCAATTTTGACATTTTTTTCTGAGAATTACTTAAAGTCAACCCCTTATTCTCTCCCCGACAAATGGTTTTCCAATCTTTTCTTGAAAAACCCCAGTGATGGAGAACCCACCAACTTTGGGAGGCAAGCTGTTCCATTGTCCTATTGGTCTCACTGCTAGGAAAGTTCTCCTTACTTCCAAGTAGGATCTCTCTTTAACCTGTTGATTCTTGCTCTGCCCTTGGAGCAGGGGTCTTCAAACTTGGCCCTTTTATGACTTGTGGCCGTCAACTCCCAGAATTCCTCAGCCAGGCACGCGTGCCTGGCTGAGGAATTCTGGGAGTTGACGGCCACAAGTCATAAAAGGGCCAAGTTTGAAGACCCCTGCTTTGGAGAATAAGTCAATCCCCTCTTCTCTGTGGCTCCCCTTCAAGTATTGGAAAACTTTTACCATGTCACCCCTAATCCTTCTCTTTGACATACCTAGTTCCCTCAATTGTTCATCATATGGTTTAGCTTCCAGACCCTTTTTCTTCTTTGTTGCTGTTCACTGCATGCTTTCTAGGGTCTCAGTATCTTTTTTTTTGTATCATGATGACCAAAACTGGAAGCAATATTCCAAGTGTGACCTCACTAGGCCTCACATATTGAATGAAATACTAGCCATCCAAGTGTTTGGCTGCTGGCCTTGAAAATATATGAATGTGGCTGACCTCTACTATCAAGGGATTTCTCCGTATCATTTAAGCCAAATAAAACTAGGATGCCAATCTTCTTTCTATTTCCTTTCCCACAATTCTATATCATCAGTATCAGTTTTCCACAACAGCAGACTTTCAGAACAGCTTCTAAAAAGGTTAGAAGTACACTTTTTATCTTTCCTAAAGTTTCAGTGAAAGCAAATGTTAAATGTCTCTTCTGAATACAAACAATTATAGGCTTGCCAGAGATCTGGTATATGGTTTTTTTGCAAAAAGAGAAACATGATATCCTTCCCCATAGTCTAAAAAAGGAAGTCATCTCACAGAGAAAAAAAATGTGAGAATTGAGAAATTAACCCAGATTACGCTAAATAAAAGCTGTTCTGATCCCTTTGATTATGCTCATACCATTTTAAAAAGGGACAAGGACAGATAGTGACGAATCATCAGCTTACATGCATGATGTAAATATGTTCCTAGGAAAGTGAAAGATGACCGCTATAAAATCTAAACCAATCACATTCCCTGAAAATAAAGAGTTTTAAGGTCATATATGGAATGGAATGGGGTGTTAAGACAGGCTTGATTTAGGGATTAAAATACATTAAGCTGATAACTTCCCCTTAAGTCATTCCCCATACATAGACAATAATCTTACAGACATGTCTCTTATGTTCTTCAACATAATGAAGTCAAGGTTAAAACTACCAATAGGTTCCTGGTTATGTGTCACCCTGAGCAGTTTTTAAATGGACTTGCAGTCAATTTTCTAATGACAAGTGTCCAACCTTGGCAACTTTAAGACCTGTGGATTTCAATTCCCAGAATTCCCCTGCCAGCATTGCTGGCTGAGGAATTCTGGAAGTTGAAGTCCATAAGTGATAAAGTTGCCAAGGTTGGACACCCCTAATCTAATGTATACTGAATGTCTTGATCCACATAATGTACTAAAAGTAGGAAGATTGGACTTCTCACTTTCAACCTCCAGCAGCGTCCAAAACAGCACTATGCCAATGTAAAATAATACTTTCAAAGGAAATGAAGAGTAAAACACAAAGAAACCAAAGTATTTTAAAAATAGAAAAATTAGTTGTCTTCATTTTTCTCCCTTATATGGCCTAAAACTGCCAGGTTCATGTTCCACTCAGGCTAAAGCTATGTAATAAAAAGCCCATTTCAAAATGACAGGAATAGCAGCAGAAATGGGCAGAAACCAAGGAAGAAGAAGACAAGATCCCTGGGTTTGGGTGTTTTGTTTTTGTTCCCTTATTACTTAAAAAAAAAATCTTGTTAGCACCTTTAAAGAAAAAAGTTGCTTACTGAATATAATGCTCTTAAATAATCCAGAGCAGGGGTGTCAAACTGCCGGCCCGCGGGCCGGTTTCATCATACCGGAGCCGCGCCCACCCCATTGCCGGCAATGGCAAAAAAGTTCCGATACGTTGCGCGACATCACGTGACGTTGCGAGTTTGACATGTCTGATCTAGAGCACGGGTGTCAAACTCGCCGCATAGTGTGACGTGTCCCAACGTATCGTGACTTTTTCCCCATTGCCGGAGCAGGAGTGGGCACGGCCTCTGCATGATGTAACTGGCCCGCAGGCCGGCAGTTTGACACCCCTGATCTAGAGGCAGTGAGAGTTCAATCACTCTTGGCTTCTCATTGTAAGAAAAATGGCAGCTGTAACTGTACCCTTTTGCTTCTGGCTTTCTTTGGCTTTTTAAGCCTTTAGAAAAGTGCTACAAAAGAGCAAAAATGTTTTTGCTATTATAAATGAATGGGCTATTGCTTTGTATCCTTCAATTGAAGGAACTGAGAAACGTCTTGATAGCGCTCCACAGAATCTGTGGAAAGAGAGAGAGAGAGAGAGAGAAACAGACACAGAGAGAGAAAGACAGAGAGAGAGAGAGAGAAACAGACACAGAGAGAGAAAGACAGAGAGAGAGAGAGAGAAACAGACACAGAGAGAGAAAGACA
>NW_015401617.1:0-4599 GCF_001527695.2 Protobothrops mucrosquamatus
TCAACCAAGGTGAAAAAGTACCTCAAAATGGGATAACTTGCAGAATGCCAGGACCGATTACTACTGAGTTAATGAGATTTGGGGAGGTGTGGCTGCTTCAGTGTTCCCAAGCTGCTGTCAATTTCCCACTGTGGCAGTCATGTCATCTTTATTTTCAATGCTCCTTGAAAGCTTCCTGGCCATTTGCACAATCTCTTGTTCCCTCCCTCATGCAGCAGCAGCCATTATGTACCTGCCCTATGGGAAGAGAAGGGAAGAAGGAAAGAATGGAGAAAGGAAGAAAGGAACAGGGGGGGAGGGGGGAGGGAGGGAGGAAGGAAGGAAGGAAGGAAGGAAGGAAGGAAGGAAGGAGGGAAGGAAGGAAGGAGGGAGGGAGGGAGGGAGGGACAGCTTCCCATAAGGAAATTCAATGGTGAAGCCAACAGGAAGTAAAAAATCACTCCTGTTCCCTCTGAATTTTGGCCGGCCCATGGCCATTCTGTTTCTCTGTTTAGATAAGGAAACATCTCTGAAATGATAACCCAATGGGACACAGGTTTTTTTAGTACCTTGTTAGAGCCTGCTTTAAAAAGAAGGTGAATGGGCACTTTTGCTGCCTTGAACATTTTTGGCACTGTCAAGGAGGGTGGGGTGTTTGCAGCACACGAGACTCGAAACGTTCGCTGCAGTTTACTTGTTCTGTACATTAACTTGGAAGACAATCAACCCTTATTCTCAACCTTATTTTATTTTGCTTTTTGTAGTGGAAAAAATCGACAGAAATTATTATCCGCCCTCTCCTCAACATCCCCAGAATATGCCTCTTTCATTATCTCACAAGAGATCCAACAACAGCAGGAGGAGGAAGAGGAGGAAGAGTTGTTGCTCGACGCATTATTGCCCGAAAACATGGACCTGCTGGAGAAAGCAGAGAGGAAGTACAAGAAGAAGAAGAAGAAACAACCGAAGAAACAGCGTCAGTTCAATGACCTTTGGGTGCGCATCGAGGAAAGGTAATGAGCGAGTAGAGGCAGGCAATACATTTCTGAGAAAGAGCAAAAAGGGAGCCCCTTAAGAGGAACATTATTTGTTGGCTTGTTGGTTTTTCTGCCTACTGCAAAAGAAAGATTCTCTGTGGTTATAATAAAAAACAATGCAATAAAATACCCATAATATAATTAAAGCAGCCCAGTTCAAACTCTGAAAGGCTCTCTGAAATACTTTGGTTCAGTTCAGTTTTTAATAATTCACAGAAAGCCAACAGTGTGGCGGTCTGATCAAATTAGCAAGAGGAGGGTGTTCCTTCAAATCTCCAACCCACATACCTTGTGATGGGGGGAGTGGGGGAGAAACTCAACAGTGGTTTCTCCTGGACATTTATGTTGGATAGTTCAAAACTGGTTGCAGAAGATGATCCTACAGGTGTCTTGGTGCCAAGCTATATGGATTTATAGGTTAAACAAGTTCTCGAAATTGCATTTGGAAGCCTATTGGAAACTAGTGAAGATCCAGGGCATTGATGTCATATGCTTGTCTTAGCATATATCAGCCAACACATTCTGGACCAATTCTAGTTTCTCATTGATATTCAAAAGCAGCCTAAATTAGAACATATTGCAACAGTCCAGACAAGCCATGTTGAGGCCATGACTCATTGTTACAAGGCTGTCTCATTTTAGGTAGGCTGCTACTAATGCACCAGCTGTCCATCCAGTAATAGCTGTGAGTCTAGGAGGATTTGCATTCTTAGAGGTAGTACCATCCTTCTGAGAGGCAGTATTGGAATTCACAGAGTATTCATGAACACACAGTAACATATAAAAAAAGAGTAACACAAGAATCTTGTAAGTTTAGGCAAAAGGTTCCAGCACTCCGTATCACGTATTAGTTCAGTGGTGGCGAACCTATGGCACGGGTGTTAGAGGCGGCACTCAGAGCCCTCTCTGTGGGTATGCGCGCCGTCGCCCCAGTCCTAGGCCTTCAGCTTGGTTTTATAAAACCTTTTTGCTTTAGGCCTCCACCGCCGTGTACACACAAAAAAAGGTTCGATCAATCAGTCAATTTCAACTTCTCACAGGAAAAAAAAAGATCTTGCAAAGTTGGAATTGATTGTTTGAACTTTTTAGTCCCACCTAGTCTGCCGTTACCACTGCAGCCACGCCCACCCAATGGGCCACGCCCACCCGGCACTCGACGATGCATCAGTGGGTTTTGGGTTGCAGTTTGGGCACTCGGTCTCTAAAAGGTTCGCCATCACTGTATTAATTCATTGTGTATGTCTGGAAAGTTCACAATCAAGATAGCTGTTGTTGTCCAACAAATCATATTTAAGAGACACTCCCTTTGATGCAAGAGGATATTTACATAATAAATAGCCACAAACACCAATAGCCACTCATAGCCAGATCAGTGAATTTGCCTTAGGCCTTTTTAAAACCATCTAAATTAATCAGCTTCACTATAATTAATGCAGTAAATTCTATCATTAAGTATTGCAAAGAAATAATAGTGTAGATGTGATTCTTTTAGTTTTTGGGTTCAGCAATAGAGGCTGAACTCTTAAAATTGCAAGAGAAGGAGAAATAAGTTTTTGTTTGTATTTTCCACACCATCCATAACCTGGTCATATTTTATCTCGATGCTCCCAAACTTCTTCCTTCATTACTCAGATCTGCCTATCAGAAAGTTCTTATTTAAATATCCCTGTTGTGATTGGGTAATGGGTTCATGTGTCACTTGCCAAAGAAAAAGACTTTTATCTTATTTTGTGTAATTTATCCAGGTTTGGGAAGCACAGTGTTATCTTATCCAAAAGCCAAAATAGTTCTGTTCTTAAATTCTCAATCTTAAGAAAAAAAAGATCAAAGCTATGGTTACAAAGAACAGGCCTTGCTACAAAAAAAAATTCAAGAAAACATTATCATTTCAAAAGTGAAAACATTCTAGAGGTTCCAATTGTCATGTATTGTAATAAATGGACATTTACAAATGTTAAAAAAACAATATTTGCAATTTCTGGTATTTTCTTGTTTCATTGTTAATAACCTGACTAAAGGATGGATGAATATAGCTATATAATCTGAAAGTATAGATGGAGAACTGTGACAGCATATAAATTATTCATTCCACATTATTTAGTTTGGAGCGGGACCTTTTATAGTGCCGAACACTGGGGGAAAAAGAGCTTTTTTGTTGATTTCTGGAAGTTAAGTAGGACATTTAGTTTTGGTTCCTTTTGGAGAGATCTGCATCAGTGTTGTTTATTTATTAAATTTATATGCTGCCCACCTCACTATTAAAACTACTTGTTCTTCACATAAACTGCCAACTGGCTATTTTTTACATATCTGTGAATATCTTTTATATATATATATATATAACTTTAAAGATGTGTGGGTTTAAAAGGGACCTTAACTACCTTCAAATTTCCCAAGTTCCTTTTTGTTTAATGCAGAGGTCTCCAACCCCAGGGCTGTGGCCTATTCGGAATTGGGCCGCATGAGTGGTGGACTGGAGTGCGTGTACACGCAGCTCAACTTGTGTGAGCGGTACGCACTTGCACGTGTATTTGCCAGCAAAACGCAAGTTGAGCTACACACACGCCAGCCCACCTCACGTGGCCCAGTTCCCCTCTCCCCCCCCCCCCCCCCCCAGCCAGGCTGCCAAGCCACAAAGGTTGAGGACTGGGGGTTTAATGCACTTTGCCATACAGAAGTAAAGTAGAGTATTGCAGCTAGACTAGACTGACTGGTTTAATTTGAAATTAATAGGTTTTTATTTAATTGATGAATGCTTACTTTAAACAGAACACTAATAAATCAGGTGGTCAGAAAGGAATGCAAAATGATGTCAGATTTATAGATGGGGAAATCATCAAATTTGCAGATGACACCAAGCTGGCAGGAATAGCCAACACTCCAGAAGACAGGCTTAACATACAGGAGGACCTGGACAGACTTGAACACTGGGCGCTATCTAACAAAATGAAATTCAGTGGTGAAAAAAGCAAGGTTCTACATTTAGGCAAGAAAAACCAAATGTGCAGGTATAGTATAGGAGGTACCTTGCTCAATAGTAGTAACTGTGAGAGGGATCTCGGAGTCCTAGTGGATAATCATTTAAATATGAGCCAGCAGTGTGCTGCAGCTGCCAAAAAAGCCAACACAGTGCTGGGCTGCATTAACAGAGGGATAGAATCAAGACCACGTGAAGTATTAATACCACTTTACAATGCCTTGGTAAGGCCACACTTGGAATACTGCATCCAGTTTTGGTCACCACGATGTAAAAAAGATGCTGAGACTCTAGAAAGAGTACAGAGAAGAGCAACAAAGATGATTAGGGGACTGGAGGCTAAAACATATAAGGAACGGTTGCTGGAATTGGATATGTCTAGTTTAACGAAGAGAAGGATGAGGGGAGACATGATAGCAGTGTTCCAATATCTCAGGGGCTGCCACAAAGAAGAGGGAGTCAAGCTATTCTCCAAAGCGCCTGAAGGCAGGACAAGAAGCAACGGGTGGAAACTAATCAAGGAGAGAAGCAACCTAGAACTAAGGAGAAACTTCCTGACAGTTAGAACAATTAACCAGTGGAACAACCTGCCTCCAGAAGTGGTGA
>NW_015401618.1:0-4598 GCF_001527695.2 Protobothrops mucrosquamatus
CATTCATGACAAAAACTCTCATATAATTTCAGGTGATTTTAAAACTATGCAGAAAATGGAAATTCAGATGGTACAGCTATATTTATTGAAATCCATTCATTATTTTCATTTTTAAGAGGTCATCCTTCTTATCGTAGAGGTGACACCAAGACAGATTAACTTCCCACATCATAGTGTGGGTTAACAAGAGCTAGAGGCAATTCACCATTTCTGTTGTGAGAATTAGCATTTCTAGCTACTTGCCTTATCTATTCACTAATTGGCATAATAACCTTTATTTCATTATGCATATAAATGTTGGCATGTTTGAATATATATCAAGTATTAGAATGCATCTGATCTATTTCAGATGACCCAGTTATATTCCATTTATATGGGATATAGTGTTCAGGACCTAGCTGGTATGAATTACTCTCTACCAATCACTCAATCAAATATTTGGCTATAAAACTATCTAATTATAAATATATGAGAATTTTGCTCCTGATACAAGGAAAACCAGAATTGGGTTCATGATCATTTAGTGCAGGGGTCTTCAAACTTGGCCCTTTTATGGCGTGTGGACTTCAACTCCCAGAAGTCCTCAGCCAGTCTACCTGGCTGAGGAATTCTGGGAGTTGAAGTCCACACGTCATAAAAGGGCCAAGTTTGAAGACCCCTGATTTAGTGAATGCCTATGAGTTAACACAAACAAATGAACATTAGCCTGTTAGAGAATGGAAACTTGATGTGGTAAGTTTGTATTGTGCTTCTCTAAAGAAATAATAGTTCTGATGTATAATCAGAATTATTTTTTAATAAATTTGGTTAAAGTTATAGTGCCCTGAAAAATGTTCCAGTTCTATGAGCTTATCCCTTGACTCCCAGCCACCTCAGTTCCTGTAATTTACCCAGAAGGACCAACTGTTTAGAGTGCAAGTGGGCAATCCCATGATCTCTCCTTTATCCAAAGAAACTTGGCTGGTCAAGAATCACTGTCTAACTACTGATTTTATCGCAATACACTCTCTGCTCCTTCAGAGATGGCTGGCTCGCCATGAGCTAGTTGATGCAAACTTTACAAATGTCAGTTCCTCCTCTCCAGGTCAGGAACCTTTACAAATATAACAGTCACTATTTGTATACAACTTTCCATAGCCTTTCATTGCAGATGTATTTTTAAGGGTTTTTTTATAATAAGGAAAGCTAGTTGATTTAGCATGCACCTCCCCTTGAAAAAAATGCTAGCATTAATCTTCCTTTGGAATTATTAGCAGAATGCATTGATACTTCTATGGTGATATGGGTAGCAATAAGAACATGCAGTTTGAATGAACAGCACAGCATGGACTGGAGATAGCAGTTCCATGCCTTATGGTTTCAGTCAGCATTTAAAGGACATGTACAAGGGAAAAAAACAGTCATTGCTATAGAATCTGTTAATTCTCCTTATTAAACAATGAGGGAAGAGAAGGCAAGAATATTGTTAACCTCCCCTTCAATGCACCTGTGTACTTAGGAAATGGCTCCATATGTTAATCAAAAAGAAATCCAATTACTTTAATTTCCTTAATCCAAAACTATGAGAATAAACTATATGTTTAATTATGAACTTTCCACCTTAGACAGCTCTAACTAATGAGTCAAGAAATTGGGCAATGTGTTTGGAGCAATTCAGCATTACTCCAGAGGTGCATGTATGCCTCTAGTGGCTGAGCCCTAGTCACTTCTTATAGTTATTAGGAACAGAAATACCTACCTGAAGCATTAATCACAACATGCTTCAGCACAAAGGGACATTTACTTATGTAGAGCAGGTCCTGTATGCATAGGATAAAATTATGCACGTGGCATGATTTTAATAATGATTTCATTTTAAGCAATCTTATGCCTGTTGGTTTTCCTAAAATCTCTCTCTCTCTCTCTCTCTCTCTCTCTCTCTCTCTCTCTCTCTCTCTCTCTCTCTCTCTCTCTCTGGAATGTTGGAAAAGACTAGAAGGGAAACCATTACATTGGGACAATGTAAAAGTTCTTCTGGTATTTTGGGATGTGATACTACAGAAATAATGGACAGGTATGTTATTTTCTGATCTTTCTTTTTTGGTCTCACTGGAATGCAGTGGAATGTGGTTAAAATTATTTTAGAGGCCAATATCTTTGGCCCGTTGCCAGTTCAGAAACCATTAAGTTCAATGCATTATGTGAAAGTTCATAACGCCTTAGGGCTCCCACAATTAAGTGATTTCCACCAAGAAGATTAGGATTTATCTTGGAGACCCCAAACTATCAAGTTACTTGGGTTGAAAATTAATTAATTTAAGGCATTAACACATACATAGTTTTAATTATTCCCATTCCAGCCTCAACCTGAAGCACATCATGAATATGAAGCACATCATGGAATCAGAAATATTTCCCTTAGAAATACTGATTAAACAGCCTCTAGGCATTCAGTGACTTTATAGGCACATATCTGAAAGACATAAGATATTTATCTTTTTACTTTGGTCTCAGATACCAGAAATATAATTAGCTCCTTTTTGTGTAGGAAAAAGAAACCTTAAGATAGAATACACACTCCTTTTAGCTTCTTTTTAAAATATTGAATTTAGGCCTTCCAAATGCCTTTAGGATGGAAAACAGCTCTTTTAATTTTTGCTGGGCATTGAACAAATAAATGTTATTGATTGATTGCTCTGAGACATTCAGAGATCTTAAATCTCTTCAAATAGCAAAGATACTAAAATAGAATCTCGTGCAGCCCCTCTGAAATTAGGTACTACAAGAGAAGACTGACCTTGTTTGTCAAGTCTTACTTGGGTATGAATATTATTGTATAATATTTTAAGCTGGGCCCCCAACAGAAGGGGGTATCATTCTGAATGTGGTTAGCAGATTGAGAGAAGACCCCCACCTCCCCCCCATGGTCTTCCTGCTCCTTTCTCCCCCCCACCTTTTAATCTTTTAATGATAAATGTTTAAAGTGACTATGATTATTATTACTGTTTTATCGTTTCATATTTCTGATTTTAATGTTCGTAAATTGCCCAGAGATGCCTCTGGACAAGATGGGAAGCACATAAATCCAGTAAATAAATAAGTGCCAGCAATGTGTGTTAAGGGGTGAGGTCTCCAATATCTTCCAAGATTCTCCAAAAACAACTGTTTTGAAGGCATATCACATATAGGCTTCCTCTGGGCTAAGATGATGATGATGGTGATGATGATGATGATGATGATGATGATATAGATAAATAAATAAATAAATAAATAAATAAATAAATAAAGATAGATAGATAGATAGATAGAAATAGAAGGATAGAAATAGAAAGATAGATGATAGGTAGATAGAAACAGAGATATAGATGACAGATGATGATAGATGATAGATTCTTTCCTTTCCCCCATAGTATAAAAATCTAATATTTCTGGATGCAGCTTTGTTAAATAATAGTGAATCAATGGTCACATCTATGAGAAAAGCAACCTTTGAAATTGCATTCCCTTCATGATTACAAACAACCGGTTTCCCTTGATTTGCTTGTGTGGTTGCTTCATAATTCCTTGCCCATTTTTGCCAGTGAAACCCTGGCATTATTTCAGCCAATTGAGGATCTGCCTGATGGAGTGATCTTTTTATATTTTGGTATGTAGTTATTTTCTTTGGGGGACGACTGAAATGTTTTAGATTAATGAATGCTCTATAATAAATTTGCTAGAGCTGAACAAGCGGTAAGGAAAGATTGTGATGGTTAAGATGAAGATTGGTGGCTCAATTTATTATTTCTTCTGGACTAGTTTTCTTTTTCTTTTTTCAATCTATACATGAGGGCTTTTTTTTTTTTTACAATAAGGGCAGAGTTTTATTGCTTACAGTATCACCAGTCTCCTTAGATTGAAAGTTTCACCTTTGCATCTACATAATCCAAACCAGTTTACAGATTATCTGGGAGCTGAGGATGAAATCCTGTTTTAGTTACCTGAAGATTAAAATGATAAAATTCTAGGAAAGGAGGAGGAGGAGGAGAAGGACAAACAATATCGTTTTTTAAAAAATCAGAAAATTCTGCCTGGCTTCAAATTATCAAACTTTTCACGGTTGAGCATCAATCTGAACCACTATTTTATTTCTTTCGTGCTAATAAAGGAAGGTATAAATATAATGCATGCTAAGCAGGGTGTCATTTGAAAGGATGAAGCTTTGCTTCTTCAAAAGAGTCATTGTCTTGTTGAAGTTGCAAGAAGCTGAAACACTCTAGCCCAGTGGTTCTCAACCTTTTTAATGCCGCGACCCCAACCAGTCGTAAGTCAAGGACTAAACCGGTCGTAAGTCGAGGACTAAACCTGTCGTAAGTCGAGGACTACCCAACCGGTCGTAAGTCGAGGACTTTCCCTGCCCGGGAGCACCGTGCATGCGTGATTCCACCCCCTGCGCCGGCCGAGGCGTAGCTGGCAAGCGGCAGAGACGGAGCAGGCCGACCACCAGCTGGCCCAGCCCAAGGGAGGTAAGGCACCCGCCGGAAAAGGGGAAAAAAATGGCGGACAAAAAAAATGGCGGACAGCCTTGCTTGGCGACCCCCGTGAAATGGTCGATCGACCCCAAATGGGGTCCCGACCCA
>NW_015401619.1:0-4597 GCF_001527695.2 Protobothrops mucrosquamatus
GACCTTGGAGGTCATCTAGTCCAACCCCCTGCTCAGGCAGGAAACCCTATACCATTTTGGACAAATGGCTGTCCAGTTTCTTCTTAAAAACGTCCAGTGTTGGAGCATTCACCGCTTCTGGAGGCAGGTTGTTCCACTGGTTAATTGTTCTAACTGTCAGGAAGTTTCTCCTTAGTTCTAGGTTGCTTCTCTCTTTGGTCAGTTTTCATCCATTGCTTCTTGTCCTGCCTTCAGGGGCTTTGGAGAATAGCTTGACTCCCTCTTCTTTGGGGCAGCCCCTGAGATATTGGAAGACTGCTATCATGTCCCCCCTCGTCCTTCTCTTCGTTAAACTAGACATACCCAATTCCAGCAACCGTTCCTTAAGCCTACCCCTGGCTTAACCAATGTGTCACTAACTTAACAACCACAGTGATTCACTTAACAACTGTGGCAAGAAATATCGTAAAATGGAACAAGACTCACTTAATTGTCTTGCTTAGCAACGGAAATTTGGGGCTCAATTGTGGTTGTAAGTCAAGGACTACCTGTATATATATCCACAATAGAAGTTTAACCAAATCCAAGCAGAAATGGCTCCCTTGACAACTTATGATATGGTGACAAAGTTCCGACAGCTGCCCCTTCTCAGTCACATGACTTCATTTTGGGCACCTGGCAACCAGCCCACTTTTACAGCTGTTGGCGGTGTCCCACAGTTATGTGTCCCACAGTTATGTGGTTTTCATTTTTGATGAAAACCAGCCTTTAACTTCCAGTTTTTGGGAAAAACACACCATAGCGGACAATGGGCTTACTTAACAACTGTGGGATTTGCTTAACAACTGCTACAACAAAGTTCGTAAAATTAGGTCAGCCTTATGAAGATCCACTTTATGACCATCACAACTTACCACCGTAATGGATATGCAATATGTTCAAGAAAAGGCAGATTTAGATATTTGGGATACAGCTTCTAGGACTGCAACAGAAATCAACCCCCAAAATTAGCCTTCAACATAAAACATAAATATTTAAATTGTGGCTAACGTTTGGGGGACACAGAGACAATGGAGACATTGTCTTGCTAAAAAACTTTTCCACTGTGCTTTTAAAAACGTCTGTATTTAGCAGTTATATTTTGTTTCATCTTACCTTCTTTCTTACCTTCTTTTGTATTTTATTATTTTAACAATGTAAAAAAATCAGAGAGAAGGAAGAAAAACTTTTCTATTGAGATCTATTTTTCCTTCTTTTTTCAATAATTTTTTTTATGTTGTTCAGAAAGTTAAAACACAAACTCAAAAAACAAAAAAAGAAATCTTACAAAAATGAAGGAAGCTAAACAAAACAATAACAAAAACGGGTATTAGAAAAGGAAAAAAGATGAAGACACATACACATCTATTGCCCCCTTCGTTGAATACTGACAAATATATTGCAGCAATTATAATCCCCCCCCTTGCGAAACAGACCCCCAATTAATAAACCCATTTATACCTAGCTTTTCTTTTGTTGATTCCAAGTGGGAACATGTTTTGTACCGTGGTTTTTGCTGAGAAACTGAAGTTCACGGCATCCATCTAACAAGCATACCTCCAGCCAGACAATTACAATTAGTAAACAATGGATTCACCTTCTAATCTTCCGTCACAGAGACTGTCTGGTTTATAACCTGCGAGAGACTTCCACCGTCCTAGTGACCTCTTTCTGAATTGATAGGATTGCTCTAAATTACACTTACTTTCCAACCCCTTCCGAAGGGCACACCCCTGAGCAAACTTAAGTTTGCACTGGCAAAGGTAGTAAAATATGGTGAAAATCTTCCAGGCTGAAACAGCGTCTGCAATCCAAAATTCTTGTTTCTGTTCTAGTTACCTTTTGAACAGGTTGTATTTCCAAAAGTTGATTCATTACCGCTCATGTTGATAACAGAAAGCTTTTATTTATTTATTTATTTTTTAAAGCCACCCTAACGTAGCACAGCCTACACACATTCCAGACTTATCTACAGAGAGGTTTTAGCAAAAAAAAAAAATTAAATTAAAAAAAAAATCAAAAAGTACTTGCAAAGATTCAAGTTGCAATGAACTCTTGAAATGAGTCCTTGGATTCTTGAAATGCCACATTTTGAGTGGATACTCTTACATGCAAGGGAAAACCTACAATGAAACTAAATATATATATATATAGTGTAAAAAAAATCCTATATAAAATTGCAGGTAGGCAGGTAGAAAAGTTAATTTACTTTTCTGGACTTAAAACCATTAGATTCAGACATCCTGTGGCATCAAGCCAAGAAACAATTCAGAGATTTGTGGCTGCAAAGCAAATAATGGAACCACTTCCAAAAGCTTTATAATACATGTTTAGAGTACAGGTTTTCCTCGACTTACAACAGTTCATTCAGTGACCATTCAAAGTTACAACAGCACTGGAAAAAAAGTTAGTCGTGACCCTTTTTTCACACTTATGACCGTTGGAGCATCCCCGTACTCATGTGATCAAAACTGAGATGCTTGGCAACTGATTCATATTTATGACAGTTGTGTTGTCTTGGAATCACGCAGTCACCTCTTTCAAACTTCTGCAAGGCAAGGTCAATGAGGAAGCCAGATTCACTTAATAATTGTGTTTCACTTAACTGTGGCAAAAATGGTTGTAAAACTCACTTAACAACTGTCTTGCTTAGCAATAGAAATTTTGGACTCAATTGTGGTCGTAAATCGAGGACTACCTGTACCGGATCTCAGTACATCCCGATCCAAATCTAATCCACGACAAGAAAAAAAGTAAACTTATAGTCATTCTTTTTCTCTCAATAATCCCCTTCTTCCCCACATTCCTCTTAGGGCTGTTGTAAGAAGCAAAGGTTAATTAGACTTCTGAAAAAAAGGTGTTAGGAAATAATGTTATGCACCACCAAACTTACATGTTAAGGAAAGAGGGGATATCAGTCTAATAAAAGAAATTACCAACTCCTATGGAACTGTTATGCTCAGCAGATACGTCCACATCTACCCAAACACATAGTCTTTCTTGTCCTTCAGAATTAAGGCACTGGTCCCGCCTCATTTTCCTAAATAATAAGCAATATTTCTAAAGACTACCAATGATTGTTGGCAGTCACATCTGCTTCATAGCCTCATCTACGAACATTTGTCAAAGATAATTTTTTTATGTCAGGTGCCAAAGATGGAACTGTCATCCAAATGCCATGGGGCCACCCCAAGACCCAGCCAGTTAATGCTTCAAATGTTGTTTTCAGAACTAAAAACTTCTTGGATCTGGCTATTCTTCATTGTGTTCATCAGAATTAACTGATTATATCTGCACTCAAAGTACATCAAAGAAAAGTTGACTCCAAAAAAAATCCAAAGCCAGAACCAATAGCTACATGAATAATTGGCCTGGAACTATGACACCATATTTAATATATTTATTACAAGTATAATATTTAATAATACATTTTTCATTGACTCACTCTGAAGTGATTTCCTGAGATGTTATTTTACAAGTTACTAAGTGTCATCCCTACAAAACTAGTACGACCTTCAGACATGATTTTATATTTACTGTACATGTAAAAAAATTAAACAGGGGCTAACAAGATTCAGTTTCAAGTCCACATTCCACTACTGGTGACTCTTTCTCAGCCCAACCTACTACACAGGATTATATAGACAAAATTGGAAGAAGAATCAACTCCTTGAAATTCTGGAGAAAAATGAGAGTATGAACCTAATACACAGGCAATACAAAGAATACAAGTCTACCTTAAAGGGTTGTTGGTAAGACTGTAGCAATGCAGTTGTTCACAGCTGGACCCTTTTCAGGCATATAGGAGCTAAAACTCCTGCAATCCTCAATCAACATAGCCAATGCATCTCCCAAGACCAAGTTAGAACATTTGAAATAGTAGAAACAAAGCATTTGGCCAAATCATGGTTTGTTTAGCTGTGGCTCGTTGACTAAGCTAAATAGTCCACATTTACCCACCATGGTAGCCCATCAATCATTCATTGCAATATTTGGTTCATCCAAGTCCTTATCATCCAAGCTTTGATGGATAAACTCTTCTGTCAATGTGTAGAAAGTATCTGGAATTTTCCAAGGCCTCTGTTTCATTATTAAATATTATTAAGCATCATTACTGATTTACCACATTGTCTGCAGCAAAAAAAATCTGAGCTTAAAATTTTCTAAGTGTTGCATGCATTTTGCATGATGAACAGTTAGAAAAACCAAAACTAGATTTCTCCAAGGGATCTTTGCAATACAAACCCATTACCTGTGTGGGGCTGCCCCCCTTTTTTTTCCCACCTGTGATGATGGATTGGTAAGTGAGGAATCCCAGGTAACGTTCTGACTGCTTTGTTTGGCTCTGTCACAGGAAGGGACAGCAGCAGCATGAATAGTCTAGGAAAAGCAAGCAGATGGATCAAAATGCCACCCAGGGTAGACTTGCCTCCACAACAGGCACCAGAGCTGCCTCCCTTGTCAAGCCAAGGCCTTGCAAATCCTGAGGCCCATCCTTTTCTTCTCTGCAACGAATCAAATGTTGCAAGCCCGCGTTGCCACATCATTGGATGATATTGACACAATTGGGACTTCAACC
>NW_015401620.1:0-4594 GCF_001527695.2 Protobothrops mucrosquamatus
TATACTTAGTGCCAGAAAGAAATAAGGTTCATTCCTGGGTTTTTTGGGTGCAGTTTGCCGAACTGTTTGCACTATGTTTTGCTTTATAATAAGTCCTTAAATATTCTTATTTTCTCTAATATGCTAAAACTTCTAGATCAGGCAAAATGTAGCTGAGAGTAGATATCCATATTCTGGTAAATATAACCAATCAATTGGCACTTGTCCACTGGTATTAGTTACTGTTTGTTCCAGTGAATGTAATAGGTGACTAAGGATAGGATTGTTCTAGGAATAGAACATTCTGTTTCTTTTCTTAACAATATTGATTTGTCTACTTTAGATGTGACCCAGTGCTTTTTTTTTTTTCTTTTTAAAGTTCATCCCCTGAACTTGAAATGGTTTATGAGTTCTGGACCTAGACTGGCTTCCAAACAGGCCTGTTTCATCTGGAACATCAATTTCTAAAACACTGCATGCAGTTTGGCAGATTCACTTTTGGAAAAAAAAAATCACTGGACCATGTTAAATTATGGTCCAGAGAAAAAGCAAAACATTCTAAAGTTCTTGGAGTTTTCCTGTAATAACATGTCTTACATGTACCTGCATAACAGAGATCCTTACATCTAAATTTTGTTTCATCACTATCAAGAATGTTACCTACCATTCCATTAAATACTTTGAAAACATCTTCAAAATTATCCAAAGACAGCAAAATTAAATAGAGTTACGATGTCTCTAGTGAAGTATATTAATATCTTGACTGAATCTTATTTTTTCTTGGAAGAGATTGATTGAAGAGAGGCAATTACTTAGAAATAAGCTTAATTTAGTGCAAGAATCCTGTATAAAGATATGTATTGAGATTATTCCTTTGTTTTAGAATCACCAGAAGTTATATTTCCTTCAATGGGTCTAGAATCTTTGTATCTGTGAATATATCATTTTATATTTGACTGTTACAGTTAAAACTAATTTTTCAAAATTTCATTATATTTGGATTTCAAACCATCCATACATGAAATTTTATCATTTTAAATTGTTTTATGACACTATTTGTTTCAGCCTTAGTTCTTAGTTGATTAAGTGATTCTTATTTTCTTAATTTAATTGATTTAGAATTTACTAAGTCATGATACTATTAATGTCAGAATAATTGGATGTATAAATTAATAATTTAAAATTCATTTTGTACATAGCCATAGTGGCGCAGTGGTTAGAATGCAGTATTGCAGGCTGATTCTGCCCACTCCCAGGAGTTCGATCCTGATTGGCTCAAGGTTAATTCAGCCTTCTATCCTTCTGAGGTTGGTAAAATGATGACCCAAATTGTTGGGGGCAATATGCTGACTCTGTAAACTACTTAGAGAGGACTGTAAAGCACTGTGAAGTGGTATATAAGTCTAAGTGCTATTGCTATCTTTTTGTAAAAGATTTATTGATTAAACTGACAACGTGTTTTCAGAAGCACTGCAAAACTCTTATCTGATATTATCTTATAATTTCCCCTTTTGCCTTAACTTCTAAATTTGTTTTTGTAAAAATCAACACATATAATAAAGACTATTTGAAATAGCAAATACTGGAAAGGAAAGAAATTGAAGCTTAGCTTATTCAATCATGAAAACAAGGAGAAAAGATAAAAAAACTCATCCAATATTATCAGGGCATTTTTATGAAATTTGCATCCAAATAGGAACCCTGTTATTCTAGGAACAAACATACAGTTCCAAGAGCATTATATGATGTAGAAAATTCAAATAATGAAAAGATAAATTTGCAGAAGAAAAAAAGTGATTGACTAATCAAACCAAACTTCCAACTATGACCAAGTTTATCATTATCTCATTGTCATCATCACAGCAAAATGCAGCAGGCCAATCTCTATTACTTCTCTTTGCAGAAAATCAACCCTTGTTCTCAAGATGAAGAGAAGCAGTTTAACTCAGATTGGAAGTTTTGCTTTGCCAACCAAAGGTTCTGTCTACTGTACACAAAAGACAACTCCCCATAATCCTTTTACAAAACATGGAAATTTTTTTGACAAATCATGGGAAGGTGTTAAATGTATAAACCCCTCCCCCAAATAATGTCTGCAGGTGGATATATATAGTGCTAAACTCTGTTAAAAAGACCAGTCTCCCTAGCAATTTTACTGAACAACAACAATGGTCTGATGAAAAATTGTTTCAGGAATGTAAGGGTTATACTAGTCTGGTTCCCTGTAAGGATTTGTATCTTGCAACTACAGATGGAAAGCAGTGATCACCAAGAGGTTAACTGTACAAGATCCCAGTCATCCTTGTGCTTTGGAGTTAATTATACTTCTGACTTAGCAAATGTTTATGCACCAAAAATAGGAACATTTAATTATATAAACCCAATTTTAAAAGTGAACAGTTCATATGGCTGAGGTCAACCCCATTTTATCCTCTATCTACTTCTCTGTGACTGAATTGAGTTGAGTATCTTATCCATCTGAGGCAAGATTGGTTGTAGTCCATCTCTCCACCCAAGCTGAATTCCTTCTCAAGTATAATTCCTAAGTCAAATATTTAATTTAAAATTTCAGTACAGAAGTAATACAATTGAAACATGCAGTTGTTTATTATATATTCATTCTTCCATTTTTGGGGTTTGTTCTTTTGAATAACATAAGGACTAACATAACAAAATTAACAGTTCAGAAGGTTTCACAGAATTATTAGATTCAGTAAAGACTACTATTGTATTAAATATTATATGTTGATATAAAATAATAAAATGCAGAATCGCTAGATGTGGCAGCATATTAAATAATAGAATAGAATAGAATAGAATAGAATAGAATAGAATAACAGAGATGGAAGGGATTTTGGAGGTCTTCTAGTCCAACACCCTGCTCAGGCAGGAAACCCTATACCATTTCAGACAAATAGTTGTCCAATCTCTTCTTAAAATCTTCCAGTGTTGGAGCATTCACAACTTCTGGAGGCAAGTTGTTTCACTGATTAATTATTCTAACTGTTAGGAAATTTCTCCTTAGTTGTAGGTTGCTTCTCTCTTTGACTAGCTTCCATCCATTGCTTCTTGTCCTGCCCTCAGGTCTTTGGCAACTCCTGAGATATTGGAACACTGCTATCATGTCCCCCCTCGTCCTTCTCTTTGTTAAACTAGACATACCCAATTCCAGCAACCGTTCCTTATATGTTTTAGCCTCCAGAACTTTGTTGCTCTTCTCTGTACTCTTTCTAGAGTCTCAACATCTTTTTTACATCATGGTGACCAAAACTGGATGCAGTATTCCAGGTGTGGCCTTACCAAGCCATTGTAAAGTGGTATTAACACTTCACGTGATCTTGATTCTATCCCTCTGTTAATGAAGCCTAGAACTGTGTTGGCTTTTTTGGCAGCTGCAGCACACTGCTGGCTCATATTTAAGTGATTGTCCACTAGGACTCCGAGATCCCTCTCACAGTTACTACTATTGAGCAAGGTACCACCTATACTATACTATACCTGTGCATTTGGTTTTTCTTGCCTAAATGTAGAACCTTACTTTTTTCACAATTGAATTTCATTTTGTTAGATAGCAGCCAACAAAATGAAATTCAATGGTGAAAAAAGTATAGTTAAATAATTCTTATAAGTCTATAAAATAAGAGTGGGCGTGATGGCTCAGAGGTTAAAGATACTGAGGTTGTCAGCTGAAAGCCTAAGTAGAGAAAACTTAAGTAGAGATAATTTCTTCAATGGCACACTTTCCCATGAAGTTTGTTATGTGCCTCCAAGTATTACAGAGTTTGGAGTAGAAAGACCCTTTTCTAGTCTACCTCAACCATGGAAGGTCAATGGTGGCCGTGGGCCCATCACTCTTTCCCAGTCTAGCTTGTCTCACAGGGTTATTAGAGGACAAGATAGGAGAAGGGAGCCCTGTATGTGCCACCTTGACCTCCATAATAAAAGGTGGGGTACATTTCTAATAAATAATTTAATAAACTTATTGAAACTGAGATAACTTCAACATATGATACTGGTATTACCACCAAGAACAATAATTTTGTTCTTAAGTTCTGAAAAAAAATGTATTTCAACAAATAGGAATATTAACCCCTCAAGATAATGATAGTGCAGTGAATGCATTAAAAATGAATGATTTAGCCAACCCCCCCCTCACAAATCAGTGTTCAGAAAAAATAGCCTTCTTTACTGACCAGTCATTAATGGCTGCAGCATTTTTTAAAAGGGATCTTTTTAGCTTTGCTTCATAAAGTTGGGTGCAAAATAAATTCAAAACAAAATGAAACAGCTGTAGGGATTCCTTACTTGTGGCATGGCTTCTGAAAGTCGAAGATGGAAAAATGATCAAAAGCAGGAATTTCCTGGAAGCTTATTTGAGAATAAACCTACTTATTTGGAGTACAAATAGGTTGTGTCTAAATACAGGTGAAACTCGAAAAATTAGAATATCGTGCAAAAGTTCATTTATTTCAGTAATGCAACTTAAAAGGTGAACCTAATATATGAGATAGACTCATTACATGCAAAGCAAGATAGTTCAAGCCGTGATGTGTCATAACTGTGATGATTATGGCTTACAGCTCATGAAAACCCCAAATCCACAATCTCAGAAAAT
>NW_015401621.1:0-4594 GCF_001527695.2 Protobothrops mucrosquamatus
ACCGCTGCTGCGCGAGCTGCACTGGTTGCCGGTAGCCTTCCGGGTGCGCTTCAAGGTGTTGGTCATCATCTTCAAAGCGCTCCATGGCATCGGACCTGGATATCTCCGAGACCGCCTTCTGCCGCAGATTACCTCCCATCGGCCGGTACGCTCCCACAGAGTGGGTCTCCTCAGGGTGCCGTCAGCCAGACAGTGCCGGTTGGCGACCTCCAGGGGGAGGGCCTTCTCGGTGGGAGCCCCCACCCTCTGGAACGAACTACCCCCAGAGATCCGGGTGATCCCGGATCTCCCCTCCTTCCGCCGCGCCCTAAAGACATGGCTCTTCCAACAAGCGGGATTGGCCTAGGGAATTTTAGTGGGGTTTTTAAGAGTAATTTTAATTATATAGGCCATAACAAATATTTCTTTTTAATTTGGTTTTAAATTAGGTATTTATTGTTGCATTGTTTTATAAGGCTGTTAGCCGCCCTGAGTCCGGTAAGGAGAAGGGCGGGATATAAATTGAATTAATAAAATAAATAAATAAATAATCATATTCTTTCCAAAAACTGATTAATTATGATTAAACCAAAATATTCCTGTCTGTTTCTGCTGACACCTTTAGTCCTAGCCTTACATGCTCTGAAGATAATGCTACCAAACTATCAAATGACAGTACCACAATTTCTTGCAAATGGGTGAGTTCAGCCACCAGTAAGTTTGACATTCCTAAAAAAGTTTAAATATTTTAAAAACTTAAAAATGCAAAAAAAGAAAAAAAATATGCTGAAACATCTCTTTTTAAACACTGGAAGTTTTTAAGAAGAGACTGGACAGCCATTTGTCTGAAATGGTATCGGCTTTCCTGCCTGAGCAGGGGGTTGGACTAGATGACCTCCAAGGTCCCTTTCAACTTTATTATTATTACTATTACTATTACTATTACTACTACTACTACTACTACTACTACTGCTACTACTACTACTACTACTATTACTACTATTATCTCAGCTCTTTATCTTGCAATGAATCTTAATATTACTTTCTTACCCTTCAGATCAAAAGTTGCTTTACCATGTGAAAAACTCAGATAGAATTTATTATTATTTGGGGAATTGTGGCCTACTCCAGTTAGGTGAACGTGAAAATCAACTTCAGCGTGAGATGATGTGGATGAGGCTTATATTTATGACACCAAGGGCATGCATTGTTTTTTCTTTTAATGGCCCTGTAATCCCTTGCATTGAGGTGGAATCAGGGTGACTGATTGGAGCTGAGCGTTTACTGGCTGGATGCCCTTCCTGATGTCTATGTGGAGTTCGCAACAGACAATTACTCATTGTGCCCAGAGAGAAAAATATCTGCTGCTACCTAAAATCAAATCACAGCCTTCTGATTGTGAGGCAAGAACGTAACCTTTAGGTCACCGAGCTGCTCATACCAAGGTCATGCAATAAATTATTTAATTTAAAGTGGCTTAAGATTTCCAGTTGTTCAAGAATTGGATGAGCATTTTCTCTTCACTTTGCTTCTGTGGAAAAATGGAGAGCCTAGAATGTTTTACTACTCTGATAAATACTCAATTTGTGTACATTTCCTTCACATGTTGTTAGAACCCAATTCTCATCAAGAATTTATCAAGGACTGTTGTAATCTAACAACATCTGGCAAACCATAGGTTTCTCAAGTCAAATGATTTCACTATTTAATTGGTATAATCCTGTTTTGATATTTATAGCAGATCCCATGACTGGGAAAGCAGGACAAAATTGTTTTTTTCCCTTGCTTCCTGCTATACTCTAATCTGAATCTCAGACATGCAAACTGTCAAGCACAAAATTATTAATTCTGCACTGCCCATATCTCTCTATCCCAATTACAGGAGAGATATCAATGGCAGACTGAAAAAGAATGTTTCCAACAATGTCAAAACTCCAATAACCTGTAATAACTAATATAGGGCATTTTAAGTAAGTAAACTAACCACCAATCAATTCTTTGCCAGCTGGGCTGGAATCTATCTTGGTGCCCTTTTGTTCCCCAACTCAAATGCTTTTCATTTGCCCTTATGCTCTAGGTATTTATATGCTGGGCCTAAAATCTGAAAGACAACAGTGTAGGCTGAATATAGCCTTACCTTACAAAGGTTTTCTAAAAATATTTTAGTACATTTTAAACGTTTCCAATATAGATGGCAAGTTGCATAATTTTTTGTGTGATATTTCTGGCTCCCTAGATGTAAAACTTATGTTCTTATACTGTTTGAATTAGATTTCATAGTAGCAAGAGATGAGTTAGCGTCTTATAGCATTAAGGTAAAAGGAAACTGGGAGCTATCAGGGCATCTTTTACCTATTTAGATGTGTAACTGCAGTAAGGGTTCATGCTCCATCAACAGTTATTTCTGTATTTTCTTATTTTAACTACATTGGAGTAATTTGAAGGATGGCATGTACTGCTCTTCAGGCATGGCATTGTTCACGCTTTCTCTACAGCTTATCTCCAAGAAATTTGTCATTTACAATATTTGTGGATGATTTCTGTTACTCCTGAATTATACTGCTGTTTCAATATTTATTGATTTAGTATACAAGTTATATTCTGATCAATTGTAATTTAAATTCCTACATCCTCTTGGCTACGCTTGCTAAGAGAATTATTTTGGCACACTGTGTTTGAGGAAAGTAAGTGTTTTATTTTCAAAGAAAAATCATGTTTCACAAGAAGAGGTTCTGAGTGAAATAACTATTTAAAAACCCACTTGGCAGGATAATTTTTCCCCAGTAAGGTTGCTGAAGAAACTAGTCAAGCAAGAATATTTTTTAATTTAGGTTTTGCTTCTAATATGAAAATGCTTTCATGTGCGTCAGGGAAATTCATGTCCATTTGCCTGCAGTAGATAGAGAGCAGCTTGAAGTATTGTATCCTCCCACTAGATATAGGAGATGATGACAGGAGGGAAGAAATGTATCAAGCTCTTGTACCATTAATACCATATTAATGACAAACAGGAAACTGCTGTTAAAAGACTTTGTCTCCACATGGTTATTTATTACAGGTAAAGGAATAGTTTGCAGAGCTTAAATGTCTGCCCAACCATCTAGAGTAGGGGCGTCAAACTGGCGGCCCACAGGCCGGATGCGTCACACACAGGCCACGCTCACCCGGCACCACAAAGGCAAAAACTGTCACAATACATCACAATATGTCACGTCACACGATTGAGTTTGACACCCGTGATCTAGAGAATGTTCAAGCAGTTCTGTTTTTCTCTGATGGGTTATTTTGCTTTGATGCTTTTTTAAAATATTTTTTTTGCCTTTAAAATAATTAACAGAAGATTAAGGAAAACAAAAGGAACAAAACACAAAAATACATACATAATTTTAGAAGTACGATACAACTACTTTAAAATGATTGAAAAAGTACAACAGAAAACCTCCGCAAAATAATATGAGGCATAACATGCTATTACACTATACATTTATATTTGTCTATATAATTATCTAATAAAAACAACATGCATGTACATACATTTCTAATAGACATGTAACTATCATGTTTTTTAACATATTGTTTTTTGTATAAATGAGTTTCATATACGTATCCATGTAAAGCTTTTGTCTATAGGCAATCTGTTCATAAGTAGCAAGTACTGTATAATCAAATCTTCAATCCATTGAATAAATTGCTTGGATGAAGTCTTCAGTGGCACATCCACTTGAAGCAGCTTGCCATGCTGGCTCAGGAATTCTGGGAGTTGAAGTCCAAAAGTCATAAAAGGGCCATTGTTTCCTACCCTTGTTTTATATGGAGTTATTTCAGGCGCAACAGATTCTGGAGTTTCTTATTCCCCAAAAGTACTTCACTGCCATTGTAGACATATGAGCCTAGTTTCCTTCAACTGTCAATCACATTTGTAGCTGGAATTGATTTCACAGTGTCACACATTTGATATTGCCAGCTGGCCCAGCAGTACATGCATATTTAAGTATAGCTTACCCCATGACAAGTCTGGAATAGTCTGGTGGTTTTGTAGTCTTAGTATATAACATTTTTATCAAGTTTCAGAAGTTTGCTACATTGTCCAGTGAACTTAATTATGTGTGCATGTGTATATGTATACATGAAGAATAAAAATGTTGTTGGTTCTGCCTCCTTGGGTATAAGAACCCATTTTGTATGCTGTACAGTAACTTTTCAGAGAGATTAAACAGCCATTTGGGCAGAACAGTCAATGATTCCTGGTGTTAGAATCATGCGGTTCAAATAAGACTGATGGAGTTGGGTTTGGAAATTACGCAACCACAATGACAACTCAGGAATCAGGACAGCAAAATCTTTTGGGTGTCAGATATTCATCAGGTACCTGTTTCTGTTTGGTAGAGTATGAAGTGTCCAGGCTGCTGTGAAGATACCAGATGGTTGCACTAAATTGAAGGTTAATGTGTTAACTGTTAATTGTTGTTGACAAGGTTGGTCTAAGTCACACAGGGCTGTTCTTGAAGACCATCCAGAAATTATCATTACTGCAGAAGCCAATGCCTTGCACATGTTTGGGTGTTTGTCCATGTTTCACCTTCGCTGCAGGAGCTGCACTGGCTTCCAGTTTCCT
>NW_015401621.1:12325-14769 GCF_001527695.2 Protobothrops mucrosquamatus
ATTTTTGCTCTCTAGTGCTGTTTTAAATATTTAAAACAGAATTAGGGAGCAACCAAATTTAAAGGAAGTAAAGCAACTCCTCTTTCCTAGCCTACTTATTCAGCTTTGCCTGGCATTGCTGTAGTTAAGTTCAAAATTGTAATTCCATAAAGAGCTTTCATCAGTGCCATTGTTTTGCCTGATTTTTAAAAGACATTTACTGAACACACTATTGTGGTGATGTAATTTAAAATTCACCATGACATTCTGGCAACAAAACTCAGAAAGTTTGGAGATCAGGATATTCCTGCATTTCGTATTGCGTCTATCAAGGTGTACCGCTGGCCAGTGCTTTCAGCATGACAGAAATCCAGGACAATCCAGAAAGGCATTCTGCCTAGAAAAGTAATGAGAAAAGAACTGTATGACCATTTTATGGAATTAATTGGCAAATGAAGAGATAATTTACAGCAGGGTGCAAAAAAAAAGGTGCAAAAATGATTGGTAATCAAAAGAAATGTTCATTACTACTATAACTTGTGACATTTTTCTTTCCTCATTTGACGGATCTTATTTGAAAGTGTGAACTGATATGCTGAAAATTCTCATTTTGGAGTTTTGTATGAAGCATAGGAAAAGAATGTAAAGGATAGAACAGAGAATGAACTTGTAGCTAAGCCAGCATCTGTGATGATGTTGACGTTTCTTGTTGGCCTTGTGGCGTGGTAGCTCATGAGGTTAGGATGCTGGGCTGACAATCGGCTGGGTCATGTTCGAAACCAGGTTGCTGCTGGAGTACAGAGTGAGCTCCCATCACAAGCTTCAGCTCCTGCTGACCAGCAGTTCGAAAGTGGGCAACTGTGAGTAGATAAATGAGTATCACTTTGCTCAACAATAGCTGAATATATGGTAACATGGTCAATGGGATTGACATTTCCATTGTGATGCTATAGAACAGTGATGGCGAACCTTTTAGAGACCGAGTGCCCAAACTGCAACCCAAAACCCACTTATGTATCATCGGGTGCTGGGTGGGCATGGCCTATTGGGTGGGTGTGGCCCATTGGGTGGGCATGGCTGCGGTGGTAATGGCAGACTGGGTGGGACTAAAAAGTTCAATCAATCAATTCCAACTTTGTGAGATCTTTCTTTTCCCCGCGAGAAGTTGAAATTGATTGATTGATTGAACCTTTTTTTTTTAACACAGCGGCGGAAGCCTAAAGTGAAAAGGTTTTATAAAACCCAGCTGAAGGCCTAGGACTGGAGTGACGGTGCGTGCCCACAGAGAGGGCTCTGCATGCCACCTGTGCCACACGTGCCATAGGTTTGCCACCATGGCTATAGAATCTGTTGTATATGTCTGCGCATTATGTTTAAAGAAAATATTTCATAAATGTTCTTCTTGTAACTCTGAAGTTACAGAAAGTATTGCAAGCACTATTAAATTAAAAAAAAATGTAGAATTATACTCTTCTGAAATTAGCTTTCTCTAGAATAAATGATCATGATAATGTTATAGATGGGTTCAGTTCAGATTTGCTCCCATCTTTTTGACTTTCCGAAAGGCCTTACTTAAAGGCATAGCTATGTCAACTAGCCTGGGTGCTACAGGGGTGTGTCACACTGGAGGTGGCTAATGGAGAAAAGAACACCCTGCCTCCTCTCTATGCACACTTTGTTCCCTCTCTCTACCTCCTGATTAGTTTTATTTTAAATTGAATTTTTAAATTTAAAATCTTTTATTTATTGTTTTAATGTTTTATTCCGCATTTTATTCAATGTCGGTAAGATGCCTAAAATCACCTTTGATGAGATGCAGCATACAAATTTGAGTGTGTGTGTGAGAGAGATACGATATCTATCTATCTATCTATCTATCTATCTATCTATCTATCTATCTATCTATCTATCTATCTATCTATCTATCTATCTATCTATCTATCCATCCATCCATCCATCCCATCCATCCATCCATCCCATCTATCTATCTATCTATCTATCTATCTATCTATCTATCTATCTATCTATCTGTCTGTCTGTCTGTCTGTCTGTCTGTCTGTCTGTCTGTCTGTCTGTCTGTCTGTCTGTCTGTCTGTCTGTCTGTCTGTCTATCTATCTATCTATCTATCTATCTATCTATCTATCTATCTATCTATCATCTATCTAAATTGTGAAGTGCAACTATAAGGCAGTATATGGAGGAAGTCAGCTGCAAAGCATTTCCCATCACAGCTCTCATAGTGCTAGCTAGTCTATGATACATTTCTATTATTATTATTATTATTATTACTTTAATTTATACCCCGCCCTTCTCCCGAAGGACTCAGGGCGGCTTACAGGCAAATAAAAAACGAAACTATACAATAAATATCTAAAAACAATTAAAATATATATTAAATTAGCCTGTTATTTTTAGAAAAGTTATAAAATCCCTATTAAAATCCCTATACAATCCCCCCCCTAGG
>NW_015401622.1:0-1629 GCF_001527695.2 Protobothrops mucrosquamatus
GAGGTCTCTCCGTTCCCACGTAGCACGGCTGCGCAGGAGCGCGTGACTGCTCCCAAAACGGAGCAGCATCTTTCTCCCTCTCCTCCTCTTCCCACACCTTCCATCCCCCCCTTCTTCTTTCAATCGAGGTCTCTCCGTTCCTCCGTAGTGCAGCTGCGTGGGAGCGCGTGACTGCTCCCAAAACGGAGCAGCATCTTTCTCCCTCTCCTCCTCCTACGGGGGATGTCATATCCATTTGCAGGGCGGCTGTCTGGGGATGTGTGATTGTCTCTGCAACGCCTCGGAGCTGTTCGTCTCTCTCTCCCCGTGCCTCCAAACGCGCCGGGGTTTTCGAGGACTCCAGGGAACGCGCCGACCAATCGAAGTCACACTTCCACGCCGTCGCCTCCTTCTACCGAACCTTCATCTGGGAGCGAGTAACCGCTCCCAGGGCAAACCCCGGGGGTTGTACAAACCGTCCCAACTCATCCAGTGGTGCCACGGGGATGTCCCGAGGTGCTGGGCCAGCGGGGGTAGCGGGGGATATGGGCGAACGGTCCTCATGGCGGTAGCTGTGTTGTACGTTGGCATGTATCCACACCAGTTCCTCCCTTTTTCTACGTTCTGATGGGACGTTCGACCTGCTCAACCCGCCCAAGGCCGGAGCGTTGGCATCAACGGGTCCCTCTGTCCGCTGGGGGCCTTCACGTTCCATACTGGGGGGGCGTCCACATATGCAGGCGCCTGTCCCACCGTTGTTCGGGGGGTGCCGAACAGTACTAAAAATAGAAGGATGATTCCTGGGTGTACTCATGACGAGAGATAAAAAGCGTGAACACCAGGAAAGGTTTAAAAAACTATAAAAGTTTTAATAAGTTAAAATCCTAGCTTTCGCTGGCCACTGCCAGCATCATCAGGGATCAATCCAGGTCGATGGGAGCGCTTATTTATACATGACCAAGTTATTTTTTGCGCCCGACCCATGGACGCCGTCACGGGGCTCAGTCGGCCAATCGATGTTCCGGTCGCAGTTTCTGTATCATTAGCCAGTTTATCCTCGCTACTCCTATCCTCATACACCTTGCTCACTTTCCTCCCCCCCTTTTTCTTCCGTGTTCCTACGTTAGCTTCATGCCCTACCTTGCTAAGAACGAGTCTGCGTTCTATGCCTCCAGAACATTCAACCCCCTTTTTCTTTTTCCTCACACTGGGGTATCCCATAGAGGTGAGTTCCTCATCACCCCCACCCCATTTCCGCTCGTCGGTTTCACCACCACCCTCTCCATCCCTGGGTGCCCCATGGGGTATCCTGTCTTGGCTTGTGCCATCCGGCATTCCCCCCTCTCCCTTTCTGCGTCTGGCGATCTCATAGCCATGATCTTCAATCGTCAACATCACTGCCTCCTCCTTACTGTCACTACTGACTGTCCAGGAGCGTGTGCTTGCCCCTGCCCTATCCGCTGCCCTACCCAATCGTCCCACTGTTCCATCTGGTCGATCCCCCTCCCCCCCATCCAATCAATCTCTCCCGTCTCCCCCCCCTTTTGCAAGAAACGCTGTATTCATCCGCAAAGCGGCTGCACGGGAGCGTGTGATTGCTCCTGGGGCGGGGCGGGACTGCTCTCCCTCCTCTCCCCTTCTTACGGGAGA
>NW_015401622.1:9005-13599 GCF_001527695.2 Protobothrops mucrosquamatus
GAAGGGAGCAGAAGGACTTGGAGATTGAATGAAAATTTATTTAGATATGATATAAATTTACAGAAATGTAGAGATCAATTGAAAGAATTTTTTTTGTTGAATATGCACAAAGGTACTTCAATTTCAATGGTCTGGGATGCTAGCAAAGCATATATGAGAGGAAATTTGATTTACATGAATAATGTTCATAGGCGTAAACGTTCCTATCAATGTTTTTTATATTTTATCTTCAACCAGATGTTTATCTACAATGCAACTTGACATTAATCACTTATAGATTGGGATGTTTTATATATTTTCTCTTCTTATATATCTAGGGTGCTTGGAATAGCCATAATACAGTGAGCCCACCTTCCTGGTCCCCGGACAATTCAGAAGGTCGAGAAACTTTTAAATCTAGACAGCTACCTGGCAGTGCCATTTGGAGCATCAAAGTGGTAATTAATCTTCATTTAACTTTATTGCAGTCATTCACCAGCACAATTTAATTAATCTATATTTATACTTATGTGATCTTTTGCTGTCTGTTATTGTCTATTCTAAAATATGATAATATTTTTTCAGGTGCAACTGAACTAAACTGTTTTTAAACATCTTGATATTTTTTTTTAAAAAAAACAACTAACCACATTCTATCCTATCCTACATGATGGAATAGCAATGCCAGTTTCTAGTTCAGGGAAATGTGGTACTTAATCCTCATGCTGTGGCACATAGGACATCCTCACAACATCAGAAGCCAGAGATGTTCATTGTTGTACTAAAACAAACTGCAATTGCTCCTGTGCTAGAAAGTCTCATCCTTACCCTGTTTAAACTATTTACTCCTGTACAAAAGAACCCACAGTTTGAATATCTTGGCCTTTTCATTTGATTTTTACAAGGGCTTAATTATTCGTGCCTCCCTCTAAAAATTAATTTTGACAGTTTAATTCTAAAATTTTAATTTTTAAATACCGTTTTTATATGCTGACATTTTATTGTATACCACTCAGAGTCCTTCTTTGAGGGAAATGGGTGGTTCAGAAATGCAGAAAATAAATAAAATATATAACCAAGATCTTTCTGCAAGTCCCAGACTAAATTATTGAAACACTGAGGATAAAATAGGAAGGGACCAGAGTTTGTATGTCCAGCATTTTTGGGGGATCTAATTAAACTATGATTAATTAAACTAGTATATTTATTTCTGTGCTATAAGTACACATTCCTATGTTTGAATTGCACCATTGTATATAATGTACTACTGCATACTTAATATATAGTAAACTGTATCTCTATAAAAATACTACCCTAGTTGTTAATTTTCAAGGACTGATTCAATTGTTCTGTATTTAACTTTAAAAAGGGTCGTGGATCAGGATTTCATGGGAAGCAGAGACCACGAGGTGTAGGACTTTCTAGAAGAGGTGGACGAGGGAGATCAAAATTGAAGAATGGAATTGGACCAATTCTTGCTCCGGGGGTAAGAATCCTCAACACAGCTTAAGTTAATTAGCCCAAACAAATAGTGCCAAAAGTAATTTGCTGAGAATCAATTTACAATCATTTTTTATTTTATTTCCAAAGTTAAAATACAAACTCCAAAAGAAAACAAGAAGAAAACAAGAACAAAGTAAAACTAAACAAGACAAGGAAAAAAGTGCATAAAAATCACACATACACATAAATTGTCCCCCCTAGTTGAATACTGATAAATATATTTCAGCAATAATAGTTCCTCCCCCCTTCCAAAACAGGTCCACAGTTTATGAACTTCTACAACTCTGTTTACCTAACCAATTTGATCTGGCATCTATCTACTGTAAAAAGAAACAGTTAACAGGTAAACCCAACAGCAAAGCTAAACTTCAAAGCCCTCTGTTAACAATCTATTATTGTATTTACAGTAAGTCACTGAAAGTATTTAAGTCACTGCAGTAATTATCTCTGATCTGTCCAGGATCAAATATCCTCGATTCGTAATAATAAAACTTTTCCTTGAAATTTTCACTGGGATCTTTCCAAACAATTGCATCTCATCAGTGGTGGGATTCAAATATGTGAACAACCGGTTCTCTGTGTGGATGCCGCTTCTGGAAGTCCATTCTGGGCCTGGGCAACAAAAAATTAGCTGCCAGTTCTGCCGAAGTGGTGCGAACCGGCTGAATCCCACCACTGCATCTCATTACCCAAAGTCATAAATCTCTGTTGTAAATATCTCAGCAGCATTTGTTGTTCAAAGAATCTTCCTACGCATTAAAACCCAGCATCTCTTGGCAATTGTTTTCTGATTGGATATAATAACTCTATTCCACAGTTTCCATCAATTTTCTTAAAAGTCCAGTCCATCACTCATTTATTCTGTCATCTCAAAGTCTTTTGAATTCATGCCCCTTTCAGCCTTCTCCAACAAGCCTGCAATTCTCAAACCAGGTTCCTTCTCCTTCTCTGCCAGCAACAGATTAGATTCCAATCCATCCAATTATAAGTCTGATTTAGCTGCTGTTACTTGTATTTGAGTGTCAACTTTGGGTTGATTTAAAACCGTTATTATTTCATCCAAACTTTTATCTAAGTTTTCATTTAGAGCTTGTAAATAAAAAAAGCATTTTTCCTTCAAAGGCTTCCAAAAGGGCTTTAGCATTAAGTTGATCTGGCTCTCGCCTTTCTTTATATCTCTTTTTATGGACATTGTAAAGAGTATATTATGTACAATATTCAAAATCCTTAATTTATTGTTTTCATTTTTAATATGAACCCTCTTGTAGCTGAGCTTTCACAACCAGACATAGGCAATTCCTCTCAAGGACAAAAGAAGTAGATGTTCCATAACAGAATAACCACAGAAAGAATTGAGATAATATTTCCCACAATAAAAAAGGAATAGAGAAAAAGGAAAGTTCCCATATCTTTAAGAAGAAAAAAAAATAAGACCAGAGTTATATACAAAAGTAAAGTAGAACAGCAAAGTTCTTTTAAAAACTAGTAAAATACAAAATCCTTGTAGTAAAAGGTAAAGGTTTCCCCTGTCCAGTTGTGTCCAACTTTAGGGGGGAGTGCTCATCTCCATTTCTTAGCCGAGGGAGCCAACATTGTCCAAAGACACTTCTGTGGTCATGTGGCCTTGTAGTAAAAATCCAATGTAAATGTAAGTCAAATCAGATCACTTTCACTACCAAGGGGAAAGTCCTCACATCACTGATTTCCATGTGGCAAAAGTTAAAGTGTTTCATAACTCCAAAATAAAACAGGAAAAAGAAGCAAAAAATCACATTTAAAACCCAGCAAGGGGACGGGGGGTGGGGGGGTTGTCAAGATGATTCAAGCGCATTACATTTATTGTAAATTTTCTAAATAAATAAACAAATAAAGCTTTCATGGCTTCATTGGATAGCCTGTCACCACATATTATACAAAGTGGGTTTGGAGCATGTGAATCACCTGTTGCAATGAACTCGTAATTTAAGTAAGACTCTTGGTATTTTCTTTTAAATGTAGATTTCTTTTTATTGGCAGTCTTAGAGTCTTCTGCTGTCTCATCATTTGGTCTTTACCCCTTTTCAAAGCTCTCCAGTGAAGTTTGTTTTTTCCTCATTTTGGCTAGGTTTAATGTGTGGGCTTACCAAAACTGTGACTGAGACAAGTGTGCAGTTCAGAAAAGAGTCACAGACAGAAGTGGTAAATGAAATAATGGTCAGGCCATGCACAGACTAAAATAAGTGTGGGATTCTGACTTAAGGCCTGCCACTGAATGATTTTGCTCCAGAGGAAAATCAGAATAAACACACAGGGAAAACTTCACTAGAAGAGGCTTTCTTTTTCTCCAGGGAAAAATTAGAATAAAGGTATGGAAAAGCCTTCACAGGAAGAGGCTTTATTGTTCTTCTCTGGAAGAAAATCAGAAGACAGAGAGAAACCTTCACTGAAAGAATCGCTCTGCTTCTGCTCCAGAAGAAACCCCCAATCAAAGATGGGGGGGGGCAGAAAGAGGTGTGAATGACTTTTCAATGGTTCAGTATAGTGTTTCTCTTTGAGATTAGAAGGGAAGGAAGAGACGATCCTAACTCAGCCTTCCAGCAAAACAAACCAAAGACCCAGCGCGTTGTTGAGGAAGTGCTGAGAAAATTAGAGAGAGAGCAAACCAACTAAGCTCTGTGCAAGCCCAGCAGTCTTGAAAAAGGTGCAAATGAGAGAGGGATTCTCTTGGAGATGCAGCGTTAAAGGGGAAAGTAGCATCTCCCTCCCCTCCCCCACTGCAAGCCAGGTAGGAGCCTGCTTGGCTTGCAAACCTGGATAGCTGCATGAAGAAAGGAGTGTGAGCCTGGTTGGGGTGCCAGGAGGGGGAGAGGAGGAAAGTGAGAAAGAGGAGGAGGAGGAAGAAGAAGAGGTAGCAGGAGGAAGTGCTGAGAAAACTGTTGGAAGTAAAGTCTTCATCCTGGTTCATCCAAGCCGGGAATAAATAAGCAACATGGCGACTGCTTTGGGAAGATGGTTACAGTTTATTGAAGAGGCAGAAAGATGGTTCTTGCAGGCTAGACCAGAGAAAAGAAGGACCTGAGCACATGGGCAGTAGGTTTTTATACCCTCTCTAGCCTTTTGTTTGGAATAATTT
>NW_015401622.1:21309-22473 GCF_001527695.2 Protobothrops mucrosquamatus
ACGAAACACTTAAAAGGACTTTCAGGCATGTTTTCTCCTAAAAGCATTTATTAAGATTACAATACGTCAGCACAGCATGGTGGAATGCTTAGATCTGCTTCTCTTCCGTTAGGCATAACATTCCAACCATTTTCCACTCCCTTATTTTAGGGTCATGGTTCACATCTTCCAATCAACTTGGAAGATATGATTTACTTCCAGTTTCTTTCTCCTGGGCTATCCTTATGCTCCTCCCCCTTTCCTGGTTGCTGGTTTAACTATATAAATACCAGACAGTTCTGCACATTGTCAAAGCAAGAATATACAGTATTTGCAGCGTTGACAGGCAGGATGTTTCCAAAACACAAGGCATCCTGGAGCATCAAAATAAAAAAACTTCAGCTGAAGCGCAACGGAGCCCAGCACTCTTAGACTGTGGAGGTGAGAGACAGATAAAGGTGGTGATCAGAAAACTGTCCCTCCTAACGTGTGCCCCTCCTCTCTGCATCTAACTCCCCCCTTCACATCACAATAGCGATGTGAAAGTGCGTAGCTCTGTGTGACCTTGCTTGTAAAATTATCATAAAACAGTTTATGACATAATACAAAATATCATAAAACATTGCCTGTGCTGCTGATTGACTGTGCTATACACAGTTCAACGGGCTGTTTTCAATGCAGATACATCTCTGAATGTATCCCAAATTTTCCAGTGAAGGCAGTACATTAGAGGTTCTGCCACTAGTGAAGGCATTGAGGAATCAGGTAAGGAAATATCTCTGAAAGGATGACCCAATGCATCATGGGTTGTCTAGTACAGGGCTTTTCAACCGGTGGTACGCGTACCACCTGTGGTACATTAATGAGTGGCAGGTGGTACGCAGCCCTGCCTAGCCAAGTGTAGTGGGGGAGGGAAAGAGCCAGCACAGGCAAGGACTTACAGTGAGAGAGTCCTCTGGAACTGCAAAGGCCCCAGGCTCACTTCTGGCTCACCCTCCCCCATGAGAAAGGAGGAGGGGGACAGAGACAGGAGAGGCTATAAAAGGAGGCAATTTGGGCAGGAGAGGGAGAGAGAGAAAAAAGCAGCAGCCTTGGGAGGAGGTGGAGTCAGCTGCACAGAAGAAGAAGAAGAAGAAGAAGAAGAAGAAGAAGAAGAAGAAGAAGAAGAAGAAGAAGAAGAAGAAG
>NW_015401623.1:0-4592 GCF_001527695.2 Protobothrops mucrosquamatus
TTTGTGTCTTTCTTATGCCCCTGAGTTATTTCTTCTGGCTTCTATTTAGTTGTATCAAAGGACAATAATAAGAATTCTCTCCAAGGAGAAAAGAACTGTTTTTGGTATAGTTTCTTTAGTTCATGCCCTCCAAATAGAATGGATTACAGTGTCCAGGTTTCTTAATTTGGGAAGTTATTGTCCAATAGATCTTGAAGGTATTGGTTTGGGAAAGACTATAATAGCAGTTACAACTGTCTTAATAGTTAGTCCCTTCTGATCAGGAGGGGAGTGAATTGTATATGCTATGTAGTATCTATTTCAGAAGTAGAGAAAGATGGAATTAGACAAGTAATTCATTTGGGTGCGCAAGCGTAAGAGGAAATGCTAAACATGGCTTTTCCTAAAAAATAGTCTTCATATTAATTTCATTTCTGTAATACGGTTTATTTAAGACAGTTTATTAATAGCCTCTTTGCTAATAGGCACACAATACCTTATATACAAGTAAAAGGACAGATTTTGCTGTTCGATTATCCCATTCTTATATGTTTGGTATTGTTAGGCAGTTATGATTCTCTCAATTGTGAGTCTTTCACACCTTCTGAGTTGAGGTGCTAGCCAACTATCCTTGAACTATTAGCAAGTTACTAGCATAAAATCTGCTGTCTCTATTATCAATCCAACACATCTATTATGAGAGAAGTGTACAAAAGCAGTCAATCAAATGAAAGTTTGAACTACCTAGGTATCTTTTGAGCAGAGTAGTGAACAGGAGTAACAGATTTAATTATTAATTTTGCCATTGTCCCATTGTGTGCAGAGAGGGTTCAAGGCATATAAGTAGTCCTTGAATTACCACCACAATTGACCCCAAAGTTTATCTTGCTAAGTGAGACATTTGTTAAGTGAGTTTTTGCCCCATTTTACGACCTTGCTTGCCACAATAGTTAGGTGAGTCAAAGTAGCTGTTAAAAATTAGCAGCCTGGTTGTTAAGTGAATCTGAATGGATTTTGCTTGTCAGAAGGTTGCGAAAAGGGATCACATGACCCCCAGAGGACTGCAACCGTCATAAATATGAACCAGATGCCAAGCATCTGAATTTTGATCATATGGCCACCGGGATGCTGCAACAGTCGTAAGTGTGAAAAACGGTCATAAGTTACTTTTTTCAGTGCCATTGTAGCTTTGAACGGTCACTAAACAAGCTGTTGTAAGTCAAGGACTATCTGTAGTTGTTCCCTGGGTTTCACAGGCCTAATTTACATAATTGTCTCTATAAACAATTGCTCCCGTTTTTAACGGTGTCCCTCCTTCCTCATCAAATATTAATTCACGTCTACATTCCATACATAGGACAAAGTCAAAGTCAGCTGGTGGTGTCACATGATGCCGTGTGAGCTGCCAATTCCAGTATTGTTTTTTAGGCTTTTTTTTTTGTCTAAATGAATTATCGTGCATCCTCTTAATTGTACTGAACAAATTACATTTGTCAAGGTCTATCTTGGTAAATAAATAACTGGAGACACATGGATGAGTATTTATGCTGCTCAAGGTCTCTTGTTCCATTTGTGGGAACCAGATGAGCATGAAACAAAAGAGAACTTTCCTCTAAAAGCAATTATCTCCCTGCGTTCCCATCAGGATAATTATATTGCAGGGAATTCTAAGAAGCTGTGGAAGTAGACCTGAATAGTTAAAAGCGACACTGGCTAAATTGTTATGCAAAAGTTAACAGACAGTGCTACCACTGGGCCTGTTTCTCCTATTCAGAGGAACTTGCGCATGGCATCGGGCAATGTTAGCATGAAACAAAAGTTGCATTAGGAAAAACAGTTGTGATATGAAGCATGAGCTAAAAGGGTAGACGAAACCTATACAAGCTCGGACTTGACTGCTGCTTTTAGAGGCTTAGAAAGATTGAAAGCCCTTTTCTTTAGAAGTTAACCATACTTCCTTCAGAACTGCTTACCAAACAATTCTTTGTAACTTCAATAATTGTGATTTATTTTAGTTTTTGGTTGGTAAACTCAGACTAGGTAGGACATCACAACATTCCTTGTTCTTGCCAATGGGACTTTGGCATGTTACCAAAAATACCTCTAGGGCTGAGCGGGTGTCACACCTTGGAGAACCAAAGAGCCTAATATATAACAAGGTAGGGACATTCTGAAGAGCATGGTTTCTGGAATTCTTTTTTTCTTTCTTTTTTATCAGGAGGGGCCATCTTTATCTTCTTTCACATAATAGAATAATGTTGCATTTCTGGGTATATTTCCATGTTGGATGTATGTGTGCACTGGGAAGTACAGAGCAGTCTGTGTATGTTTCTTATTTGATCAGTAACCAGGAGGTAGGGGTTTTGAATAGAGAAGTCAGCAGAACTTATTCCATGGAAATGAATTGGAATATTTTCCTAGGTTTCTCTCTCTCTTTCTCCCACACCCCTCTCATCCCTAGTCCTATCTGACTCATTTTTTGAATTCAGCCTCTTTTTCCCCCTGGCTTTTTCCTAATCCCATATGTGGTCCTGTTCTGTTCTGTTTTCAGGGAGTTATCCTGCTGAGGGGTGGACAGAGTCCTAACCTCTTTTACACAATTTCTTTTAAACATCGTATAGGGTTGGAATGAATAAACATGAAAACATTATCTAAAGCCTGGAATTAATCCTGCTTCATTAATGGATCAAGCGAACACTGACTCATTAATCTATCTCCAGTACTGTTTTAAACATAAAGTCTGGTTCTTAAAAATAGGAGGAGAAAGGTTGGAGTAAAAGTTATTCCCAGACTTCAAAGAACTCTCCCACTTCACAGAACAAGTGTATATTCTTAAATAAACCCCCTTAAATTTTTTTAAGAAGAAACCCCCTAAAGACTGCAGAGGGAAATTTCTTGGGTATTTTGAATGTAAAGGCTCTCTTCATCACAAATCTTGCATTAGATCTTACAATATCTGAGATAAGCACTCTCCTCTTAGAAATAGATTTTCTTACCAAAGCTATTCATTTAACCAGGCTAGTTAATGGTTCAGCAGTATCCATATTGATTGAGCAACTACTGAACTCTTGTCTATATGTTCAGCCTGTGGCAATTAAAACTAATTCTGGTAATATGGATATCCCAGATATTTGCAAGCAATGTGAAATCTAAGTCAGGATCAGGAGCATTTTTAATTATAAAGTGTCCTGCAACTGTCACCATGAAATGTCAAGCAGATGCACACTCCATTTAGGGATGAATTCTTTCCTTAATCTTCAGGCATTCAGTCTGTCCAATGCTGTCTTGATGCAACAAGAGGTCTATGATCGTTTTAGTGCTGCCATTATCTTGGAGCAGGCTCCCAAATTATCTCTATTTTTTCCCTCTATCAATCATCATACAGATATGAGCTGTGGTGGTACAATTATGAGCCGTGATGGCGCAGTGGTTAGAATGCAGTATTGGAGGCTAATTCTGCCGACTGCCAGCAGTTCAATCTCACTGGCTCAAGGTTGATTCAGCTTTCTATCCTTTTGAAGTCAATGATGAAATGAGGACCCAGAACATTGGGCCTCCGAATGCTGACTCTGTAAACTGCTTCGAGAGGGCTGTAAAGCACTATGAAGCGGTATATAGTCTGAGTGTTATTGCTTTTGCCATTTACCCATGAAAGGCTGAAACTAATCTGAGTTGCAAAAAACCGGATGACCAGTAGGTGACAGGAGAGGGAAAGAGAAAGACAACCAACACTCTAGGACTTCACTGTCATCTAGAAGTAGCCCCAATTTTTGCTATCCAAATATGATAACCCTAAAATAACAAATAATATTGCACAGCATTTCTATTGGTCCACTTTTGACTAACTGTATTCAGTGAAGGCATAAGTGCAAACACTCTGGATGCAATAAATTAGAGAGAGGGAGGGAGGGAGGGAGGGAAAGAGGGAGGGAGATAGGTCTTTGTAGGTCTACTGAGGCAATAAGTACCAATGAAGCAATGTTCATTTGATGAAAAACCCAAGAACATGAGGAACTAAGTTAAAAGGCAACTCAGCAGCAAAACAGCGATCATGATTGTTTGAGCACCAATTCTCCTGTTAAAACAACATATTAGTGATTGTGGCTTAAGTGTGGATCTCATGTTCTCATCAGACACAACATATACCCAAGGAGAATTCAGAAGGTCTATTTTACATAGATCTTTTTTCTTCTTTGGAAGATGTAAGAAGATGGGGTTTCCTAACAAACCAACTTTTTTAATGAACAGACTCTTACAACTTTTATAAATGATTACAGTTTATATCTTCCACAGAAAAGAAGATTTTCAAAAACCAATTGGCCTAAAAACGGTAGCACATTAACTCTGAGCTTTTGAAATACAATACTTAAAATTTACTTTTATTTATAAACACACCCCTTCAATTCAACTGGACTCCAGGCATTTTTCCCTCCCCTATTTTGGGGTCATGGTTCACATCTTCCAATTAACTTGGAAGATGTGATTTACTTCCGGTTTCTTTTTCCCGGGCTTTCCTTATTCTCCTCCCCTTTCACTGTTGCCTGATTTAACTATAAAAATACCAGACAGTTCTGCATATTGTCAAAGCAAGAATATACAGTATTTGCAGCGTT
>NW_015401623.1:12060-15789 GCF_001527695.2 Protobothrops mucrosquamatus
GTTCTCACCTACATCGTCCACAAGGGACGACTCGGGAACTCAACTCCTACCTCGGGCAGCTCACCTATCCCCCTATGCCCAGGGGAAAGGTATCAAGCCGTTTGACAGCTGATGCAGGCTGTCAAAACGGCTTTTACGCAGAAACAGGCGGGAGCAGCAAACAGCTGCGTCCAGCGAAGGCGCCTGCCACCGGAAGTCAAAATCCAGATTTCTTATGACCCCAGTTGCTCTCCTTTACACATATTTTAGTTGTCAATGTCCTTTCTAAACTGCAAGAGAACAATTTTAGGTGCAATTGTCCAGCCTAAGATTTCTTTGGCACCTTCATGACTTACATTCATCTTGTGATCTATGAGACCCACACCTCCCAGATTTCTCTCTGTCAGTTCCCACTTGGTTCTAGAGCAGTGTTTCTCAACAATGAAAGCTTGAAGACATGTGGACTTCAACTCCCAGAATTCCCCAGCCAGCTAACTTGGAATAAGAGATTGAATTTGATTGGCAGTTCTAATACCCAATCACCACAGAGAGTCCACTGAGCAACATTTGTTTGAGGAAAAGTTCTGTGCAGTTTTGAAGCTTACACATTATTTTGTGGAGTTATATCACAACAGAAATATTACTTTATATCACTTCAGTTTTAATATAGCAGAATGTACGGAACAGAGGGAAGATCTTTTCTTGGTGCCCAAGGTTTTCCTTCATGAAAAGTATAAATAAGAACCTATTTATGTTGTTGAAAGGCAATGAATTATATGCATAGTGCATATAGTGCATATACTTGAGGCATACTTCACAGAACGTCCAACTGTTGCTTATTTACAATATTCCTCCTCCCCTCTGGATCCATTGTAATACTTGTTTTGCAGTCTGGCTTTGCTCCTAATTGAAGGACTTTTGCTCCCTTCTTTATGCCGGCAAGAAGAATTTTTCAATACCAAACATGTTTGGTTGAAAAGAAAGGATTAGTTTTCATGGCTCTGTATAGTTAGATGGAACAGGTTGTGACAAAGGGAACAAATCTGAAGTGTATTGAGATGCACCAAAGTTTTAAAGAAAGAAGCAAGGTATAGCACACAAGCCAGCCATCCTTCAACGTGGAATTGTTCATATACAGCCCTATAAATTATGTTTGGAACCCATGGCTCTCCAGATGTTGAAATCCTATCAATCTCAATCACCATGTCCAATGACAAGGGGCAAAGGAGCAGGGGAGGTGGTCTAAAACATCAAAGTAACACCCACAATTGGGTGATCAAAGCCCCACCCCTTTTACATGTATACATTCAGTGCCAGACTCATTAAAAAGGGGTTGGGCTTTGATCTCTCATTCCTTTTGATTTTGACACCATTTTGATACCAGTGACCTTCCAGGGACAACCCTGCAGAAAAGACTGAAATTAACATTTGTAAGAAAACAAAGCTCTCAGCCTTGTTATATGTAAGGAGCAACTGGGGGATTTGAACGAGTGTACGTGTGTAGGGGTCTTTTGGGATGATTTTGAGAACATCGGCCAGGCAGGGAAGAGGAGTCAAGCTGGGAACTAGCTTGAATCCTTGCATAGCAATAGAAGTCATATGCCTGACACTTTCTAAGTTCCATGGAACCGTATATGGTTGTTCCTAAGGGAAGGCAAGCGGCCTGGAGAGAATTTTATAGGTAGAACGTGATAAAGTTATTGACTTCATAAATGAATCTGGTTGCTTGTGTCTGACAGATGAATACTCCTGGCAAGTGGATATCTTGTTGTTATCTCTTGTTGGTTTAAAAAATTATTATGAATATTTATTATTTTTATAGTATTCACCTTCCAGTTAAGTGTAGATTGGATTACAGCCGAAGCCTAGGATATTTTGCTTTGAAAAATTTCCCCTTCTGTGAAATTTCCACTCTTTGGGGAAAGAAAAATTACAGACAATCCACTCCTGTCTCTTAAACCAAGTCAATCATCTAACAGCTATTTACCAATTGAGTATCTGCAATTATAGCCCCATACCAGATGTGTGGACTTCCCAACTCCTTTTTTTTCATTATTTAGTATCCTTGTAGTATACAGGATGTGTTGTTTCTCTTAAATTTTCTTCTGTTGCTTTGCCTACTATGGAAAAACAATTCCTATTGATGCAAGCAGTGTCTCTTGTCTTCCTTTGTTTCTTCCTCAAGCCAATTCTTCATCATGCATTTTTATTTTGCTATATATTTGGAGTGAGATTTTCTTTCATTTCTACAGTACATTCTTTGCCTTTTTCAAGATAACATGATCCTCAGCACTGTCCCTATTGTCGGTCACTTCTAAATGGGTAATGAAGGTGATTCTGTTTGGAAGGATTTTTACTTAACAACTAACATTCATTATTACACTTGTCTCTAATCTGTGTTGCTTTGGTCTTTTTGCACATTTTAAATTTGGGTTTTTAATGTGAACCCTCTTGAGTAGTTCTGCAACTTCTCTGCCCTCCCTTTCACTCTACCCCTCCCCCCTGCTACATTTCCTCCTTGCTCGTTTATCTGCAACCTAGCAAAATGGGAGCCAATGGGAGGAGTTGAAGAAGAAAAGCATTTTTATCCTTGCCTTATTACTTTTCATTCCGCCGCCCCAGTGCCTTGTTTTACAGCTAATTGGTGCAATTTGCAAGACACAGGTCTGCTCCTGTCACCTTTTGGTTCCACTGAAAGCATGCGAAAAAAAAAAAGTAGTAGAGCTTTTTCAAGATTTTTTTTTTTTTTGTAGTTCTGTTGCAGGATCCAACCTCTCACTTTCAATTATAGTTATTTGATAAAAGGATTTAGTGCACAATTTAGGGAGGAAAAAAAATCCTTTGTGTTGTTATTGGTGTTTTTAATTGATTGTCAGCCGCCCTGAGTCCGCAAGGAGAAGGGCGGGATATAAATTCGAACAATAAATAAATAAATAAATAAATAAAGTCTAGTGGTTTTCTCCTGTTGAAAGAAAAGTCTTCATCCTGGTTCATCCAAGCCAAGGATAAATAAACAACATGGCGACTGCTTTAGAAAGAAGGTTGCAGTTTATTGAAGGGCCAGAAAGATGGTTCGGGCAGGAAAGAGGAGAGAAAAAAGGACTGAGCACATGTGGGTAGTAGGTTTTTATACCCTCATTTGAATAGTTTCCTGTTCCTGTATCCTATTCCTTTGTATTTCCTGTGTCATGTATTCTGACCTGAGTCTGGGTGTGCCTTTCTGGTATTCTTGTTGGTGGTGGGTTAATCCTATTATATATTCTGCTTCCCTGGTGCTGGGGCTAATGACTCCTAGAGTTTGGGTGGGAATGCAGATTTTAGGTGTCTTTGTCTTCCTAAGCTTCTAGCTCCAACTTTCCTGATGGTTTACATCTGCATTTGTATAGAGATGGCTTCTGCTTGGGACAGAGACTTGGGGGCAGGGTTGGTTTCTGCTTTAAAAATCCTTTTGAGGAAATATATTTTTCTGTCCTTTTAATATTTCCTTCTCTGGGGGGCTGACTTGCCACACTCCCATGCTTCTTCATTGAACAAGAAAACATGTTATGGTTTCTCTCTCAAGGTCAAAAATCATTGGAGATCCATTTATTTTTCCCAAACTCAATGTGGAGGTCAAGACAAAGATTTTGACCAAGCTTGATTTCAGCCCTTTGATTCTGGGTTGCAAACACAATGAAATAATTTTACCACCCCGAGCCTATACAATTTAAAACCAACCCGGCTGGCTGGAGCGTCACATCATACCAAATT
>NW_015401624.1:0-4591 GCF_001527695.2 Protobothrops mucrosquamatus
ATGCTCCAACACTGGAAGTTTTTAAGAAGAGACTGGACAGCCATTTGTCCGAAATGGTATAGGGTTTCCTGCCTGAGCAGGGGGTTGGACTAGATGACCTTCAAGGTCCCTTCCAACTTTACTATTATTATTATTATTATTATTATTATTATTATTATTATTATTATTATTATTATTATTATTATTATTATTATTAAACCTGCTACCCTCAGATGTGGTAAAATTCAACTCCAATAATCCTGGGTTAATCCAGTCATTCACTCTGTTCTCAGGGGATTACTGTATAAAACTGAAATTCAGCATATCTGGAGGGCAATAGATTGGTAAGCTATTTCATAAAAAAGGTTGAATGTGTTCAATCTGATCAGCTTTTGTTCAAAAACATACTGTACAATAACTTGACCCTGACAGGCATTTCAAAGGCATAAATCTTTATTAGTCAGAAGCAAAAACAAGTCCCTTTGCCTAAGCTTTCTGATATGCTAACCACAATCTAATCACATGTAATGTACAATTGTTGCTTTGTTAAAATAATATGATAACAAATATCCCAAGAAAGCTGACATTACGACTCTATAACAATGAACACTATACGGACTGTTCATTTACAATGTATTGAAATGTAAAATGTAGAACTGGCTTTATTTGCACCAACTATTATCAAATTCAAAATATGAAAAGAATATGTTCCAAACATTGTTGCCATAAGAGAATATTTCATAGGCACAAATTTAATTATGTTCAATTTACAGTAACCTATGAATACAATTGTTTGGAAAGCTAAATATCTAATACTGTTCATTTATAGCTTCCCAGCAAAAAGCTCTCACAAAGGCAAAATCAACTGTTTAAACAGTTTGTAGATCAGCTGAAATCCACTGTGGTATCTATAATAATAGCAATAATAAACTATAAGAAAATAAAGTGAACAGGATTCCTTATTTCAATTATTTTCTGGAATAATTCTCAAGGGCACAGTTATTGTCACTGTAGCTTAAGATAAAGGTTGATATAGCTTAAGATAAAGGTGGAAATTTTCAAATTCATAAATATGAATACATAAAAACAATCCAAGGTAGTCTAAATTTGATTTGGGGAGGCTAATACTACTTTCATGAGCTTTTAAGCCTCAGAATTATGCACTATTTTGTGCTGATAGGATAGGTTTGAGTCTAATTTTATAACATAATTCCAAATAACAATGATATATAAAGCAGAGACAAAAAGATACTTAGATAAATTGATGTCAGCAATCAATCTAATTGAGTTGAAGCTGACAAGGTTCTTAGAAGGCAGAAAGAGCTATATATCCACTTAGAACTCTGTAGCAGTAATTTTGAGAGGCTTATATCCTTTTTTTAGGTTTCTGTACCACCAATTCAAATATTCTGCATATATGCCATCGTTTGATCTCTACTTCATTTTCCAAGAACAGAATATCTTGTTCTCTCCATGAGGTTAGCAAAGAGGTAATGATACAATATAATGATGAAGATTTAAATTTATATTCCACCTTCCTGTCTGTACCGGAAAGTGGAATATAAATTCCAGAAGACAACCAAAGAAATGGGGGTAAGAGAGAAAGATAGACAGACACAGATAGACTGAATATATACAGTCTATATCCGGGTTAGGCAACCTTGGCTCTTTTATGACTCGTGGACTTCAACTCCCAGAATTCCTGAGCTCATAAAAGAGCCAAGGTTGCCTAACCCTGGTCTATATACACAAATACCCTGAATATTTGTAATTAAAGAACTAATCTGTATCAAATCAAAGCCTTTATAATTAGACACACCGAAGGCCATATACATTTAATGTTCAGATCTAAAGGTCTTGAAAATTACTACATTGCCTGCAAAGAAAAATCTGCATAGTTTGTGTGAAGGCTTAAGAAAACAAAATGTATTTTTAAAACTTGGCACTATGGACCTTAGATACTAAATAGAACGGGTCTTTTGGTGAAAATAGATGCCTACATTCTTCCCAAAAAAGCAGACTGATCTATACTGAAGTGTGCAACGAATTCCAAGAACCCAAAGAGAATTTTGGCTTGTACCTCTCCAGAAGTTTTTCCTTTTGATGGTACACAAAATATTACATGAAACTTAAAATCAATTGTATACTTTCTACTGACAAAGTTTCACTTCTCTTGTTTTTAGCAAGTCCCTTGTTCACGTTAGTCATGGTAATTTCCTGACCCTCAAGAGAAGCTTTTGGGAGGAACTGATGGAGATAGGTTTGCCAGAGGATGAAGAGGCTGGAATGTCACCTTCTATCTTCTGGCACATCTACAGATCAAAGCCATTATAAATCTAAATATAACCACTACATCATCATCATTATAACCTGCTGTTTCATTGCCAAAAAGGTCAAAAATACCTGGGGCATTCCTAAATTAACACTTCAGTAACTTTTTATCAGCATTAATGAACTAGAAGAAAAAGGGGTGAAAGACAGAGAAGACAAAACAGGTGAATGTAAAGTAAGTAAGTAATTTCTTTTCAGTACAAACAAATCGTCCCAAGCAGCAAAATCCACAATGTCTCTGAAATCAGGGTAGACTTAAGGCACTTCAAATGTTTTACTGAACCTTGAGAATTCACTCTTTAATTTGAAATAATTGAATTTAAAGAGGAAGAGATTTAGCATAGCCACTCTCTAGAATCTCTATTAATTTAGGGGACTATAGGTTTAATCTGGTAAATGAGTGTTTATATGGTATATGCAAATAAAGAATTTTGGCTGGATTGTTTCACATTGTTCTTGGGCTAGGCCTGACATCAATCAATCACTTCCTCTTCCCAAGATCCAGCTCCAGACTTGCTGTCTCTTGTCTCACCCCCATCCCGGGAGTGTGTGCTCTCACTTCTGGAAACCTGCTGTGTTACTGTAGTCCATCACATCACCTCCCTCTTCGTAAACATATTCCATCACAGTAATGGGTTAATTTCAGTTTGCCCCCCAAAAGAGCTGTTTTAGGAAACAGAGTAGTTATTGCAAAAACAAAACAAAAGACATATTTGGGGGGAGGGAGAGAAATAAATAAATATGTGATAAAGACATAACACTATTGTTAGACATGTGGCTTTATAAACCAATCAATCGACCAACCAAATAAATGTTATCAGTGTCTTTTTTTTTCTTGCATTCTCTGTATTTTGTTCAGCTGTCCAGATCCACATCTCTTAACTCCCTCATCAACCTCATCTCTTAACTCCCTCTTTCTTCTTCCCAGGTTCTACCTGCCTACCTTCCTTATATGGAAGTGGTCAGTTAAACCAAGAGAAGGGCCAAATATCTGTTGAGACAGAAAAGGAAGAGAAAAAACCCTGAAATTTAAGCACAGAACTGCATAAAGACATTGCTTTATTTGCAGTGCTAAGTGCATGTCATCTATTAAACGTAAGCCTTCATTCTTGCCTGAAATAATTCCTAATCTAAGTGAATTGTGTCTGAAAGTCTTCTTTCAAGTTAAGCCAATTGTTGAACAAGGGACTTAAGTTTCTGAAAATTTCCTGCTATGACTTGGTTTGAAGCTTGACATAAAACAACAATTTATGCTTTTATCACAAGTTGTATCATGTGAAAAATAAGCTCCTCATTGTACATTTTTTTGGTTCACATGTGATATCTTAACATTATCCAAAATAAATCAGTTCTTCCAAAGATGTCATTATTCTGCCATGGTCCTGAGTCATTTCAGATGACAATCATAAGGATGTTTTTATAAACGGGGGTGGATATTTTAATGCACTATACATATATAGTGCAATGAAACCGTTATTATATTAACCATCATTTTGTGACACAGACCCATATTTATACAAATAAAATACGGGGATAAACTTTTGCCTATTCTGCTTTCCTTGATGTCTCCCTTCTTCCATTGTTTATGAACTTCTATAAAGCCTTGTTTCATTCAATAGTATGGATAACAATAACAGTACAAAAGATACATGCTTTTCAAATAGTTACACTGCACTTTAACAGCATTTTCCTACCATAATATATACTGGTGATGGTTAAAAAAATATTTTATCTTAATCTATGTTAAACACAGACTTAATTAAATTAAACTGTTCATATAAAAGACATGATCTTGGTATGCCGATAAAATATGTGGAATCCTTGGTGCTCTCTGAATTTGATTGTTTTATTGCAGACATTTCATTACTCAAACTAGGTAATATCATCAGTGCTAGTAAGGAATCGGGTTATTGTTTACTTCTTGATTGGTCTGATGTTAATCTTAGTGTTAATCTATGGTCATCTGAGTTGATTGCTGGTGGGGAGGAGTTTTGTTTTTTTCCACCCTTTTTGCTTCTTGATTGTCTCTTTTTGCCTAGTATGTAGATGTCCTTTATGTCTATGTGTCTACTGATGGCTAATTTTTCAGAGTGCCATGCTTCCAGAAATTCTCAATTGTTTTTGCACTTGGAATTTCACAACATCTGGACAGACTTAACCATAGTTTCAACTGGGACCATCCTAGACAAATACCCCAATCAAGAAACTGCCAAACAAGCTAACAGTAAACAGACTAACCAAAGAACCTCCACCAACACTGACAGGACAAGCCACTAGAATA
>NW_015401625.1:0-4589 GCF_001527695.2 Protobothrops mucrosquamatus
TCTTTCTTTCTTTCTTTCTTTCTTTCTTTCTTTCTTTCTTTCTTTTCTTCTTTCCTGTTATATAACTATGCAGTTTACATTCTAGAATGCAATGGCTGACACATAGATGGATGGACATTAGCTCAGACTCTATTATTTATTCAGTAACTGCTTCATTTATTCCTCATCTCCTTCTACAATTTACATTTGAGAGACATTTTGTATCTTAAATGCTTTGGCTACAGTTGAAAAACAGATACACTGAACTGGGATGCTCAGCATTCGAATAACGTCTGAGGAGAAGGCAAAAATGGCACAGCTAAAAAAATGAAGGAAAGGTGGAGAAAAAAACAAACCAAAGCATTAATCAGGATGTGAGCTAATTCAAGAGTTGCGCTACCCAGAACACAATTCATTTTAATTAAAGCCAGTTTTTAAAAAATACAGAAAAGAAAATGCTAAACCAAGCAACCAGATGATCAAGAAAATGGCTAGGAATTGGAATAAATCAGAAGTGTATTTCAATAACCAGGATGCGAGTGCGGAAGAAATGTCAGTGCTAACAGCCTTTGTGCTAACTTTGATGGTGAGTTCCAGTAATGAGACATTTTGCTAACAATTTATAGGAGTTCAAATGGGAAACCTAGTAGTTGCCTTTACGGTGACATAAAAGATATGAGTTCAGAATGTAACAGCTTCAATTCCTTCGTTTGCCAGGTTGTTTGACCTTCCAACAGCTACGTGTCTTTTTCGAGAGCTTTTGTTACAGATGCTATTTGTGTGTGTCTCTTCTAAACTGACCAGACCCATTCCTCAGCCATCCTCAGACTTAAAGACTCAGGCTTATTTTAACTATATTTCATTGGGACAAGGTGGATTTTTCTTTCTTGTTAGGGGAGGGAGGAATAAAATATCAGTGTTGTTGCTATTTTTTTGTTTTGCAAGGAAGTCCCATGTTAAAGTTTTTATATACTTAAAAATGTATAAAAAGAAAGAGAGAGAGAGAGAGAGAGAGTATTATATAATCTAGAAACAATTTAATGAGTGGGTGGCTATTTTTTTTTCCTGCAAAGCTGATGTTATATTTTACTTGAGATGTGTGCTCTTAAATGTCCTCGGAAGAAAGAGCAGTGTTTGAAACAGACTTGCTAAAGTAACTGTCACAAGACCCTATACAACTCTAAATGCTAGGAAACAGTAGTTGATTTATTTACTTCATTTCTCTAGCTGCCCATCTCAACCAGTGACTCTGGGCAGCATACACCACACACCATTAAAAGCAAATTAAAAACAAAATAATTAAAACAACATAAAATATAAATGGCACCAAGCAGAACTGCAACCATGGATGATAACCTAGCCAAGAAATGGGGCCCTTAACACTCTGTTCATCACTTTCACCTTGACCCCTTGATAAAATAAATGACATAATTCACACCATTTTCACAATGGCCTCAATATGCCAGCGATACGGCTCCTGCCTTATACCTATCCTCTTAGGTGTGAATCAAAATAAAATATAAGAAAAAGAATCCTTCCCTGACACAGTGGAATCTATTTTTCTTACTTCTGTTTCACTGAAGACCTACCAACCAGCACACGGTAGCTGTTACAAGGGCCAGTTCCACATTGCAAACCAAAGATGTAATCTTTTTTTATTGTATTTGTCTCCCTCTCAAGCATGTGCTTGAAGACACAACTCTCAGCAGGAGTTGCTGAGAAATCTAGCCCAAATATTGTACAACCCCATTGAACAGTGAGATGACCTAGAGAGGCAGGAATATTTTGTAAAAACTGTGCCTGTTTGTTACGTAAACCAACTTCGACTGACTCCAGTTCATCAAGGTTTGCCAACAAGAGCCTTTTCTCTTCACCTTTGAACTGGAATTGGTATAGTCAACTTACTGTGTTGTCTCCTGTAGGTTTCTTTACCTCCAAGGCTATTCTCCATACGTCCTTCCTTTGGTTAGTTATTTTACATTAGCTCCAATTACCACAGTCTGCGCCTATCAATCAGGTTGCTGTCATCATCGTAGAATTCACACATTAGATTAGCAGAATTGAGGGAATTATTTATCAGCTGCCTTCGGTTTATCTGGAAAGAAGCCACAGATTGTATTTGGACCTATCTCTTCCTCAGTATTTGATCAGAAGGAAGACTTGCAATGCCGCAACATCGCATTAGGTAGTCTAAACAGATTTTCAGGTTTTAAGTTATTTTCAAACTCAATTATTCTCTCCCCTATAAACTTTATCTACGTCATGGTGGCTTCAACGGTCGCCAAAGTGGCGTCTTAAGAAATGTATTTCATGCTAGCCTCCAAATAATAATAGGAATAATATAAAAAGATACAAACAAAACACTGCTGGCGGAAGAAGCAATTTGAATTCACTGATGGAAAATATCGCCCTGCAGCTCTGGCAGTAGTCTGCTGATAGGCTGTTTATTTTACGCTTTATGCTGAGTTCCCGTCGCCCGTTTTTAAGAACCCCCAAATAATGGAAGAGTTCTTTGTGTCTTTAAATATATGTTACATCATGCATTTTGCTAATCACTAGGCTAGGTTCCATTGGCTAAACCTACTTTTTAAATCCAATGCTTTTGTCATCTCATAGCTCAGGGAAGGGCAATCTTTTTAAGCTTAGTCTTGTGCTTTGATTAAAAAAATATATACTTTCTGCCTCAGAACACCCCAGGTGATGTCACCGGAAGAGGGAAGTCACATCTTCATCCTGTCTTTGTAGCTTTCAGATGAGCATGTGGGGCATGTGATGCTGTATATAGCACTTAGCAATAGTAATAGTATTTAGACCAGGGGTAGGCAACCTTGGCTCTTTTATGACTCATGGACTTCAACTCCCAGAATTCCTGAGTCAGCATAGCTGACTCAGGAATTCTGGGAGTTGAAGTCCATGAGTCATAAAAGAACTGAGGTTGCCTACCCCTGATTTAGACTTATGTATTGTTCCATAGTGCTTTACATCCTTCTCTGAGCGGTTTACAGAGTAAGCCTATTGGCCCCAACAATCTGGGTCCTCATTTTACCGATCTCGGAAGAATGGAAGGCTGAGTCAACCTTGAGCCTATCAGGATTGAACACCTGGCTGTGGGCAGAGTTAGCCTGCAATATTGCATTCTAACCACTGCACCACGATGGCTCCAGGATATAAAGGATTGGCCCTTCTTTCTCATTGTTTAAAAGGCCAAATGCCCAGGGACCCAGAAAAAAAAGGTTTCTTTCCAAAGTTGAGATTTAGGTATGGTGGCTACTTTGCAAGCAGCCCAAGGATTGCCCGTTCCATTTCTACAAGAAATGCTCAAAATTTATTTATTGTACTTTATTTATTTTTTATTTTATTTTAATGATGTACATGGCCACCCATCTCACAGCAATGAACCACAGCTTAAGCAATAACAATGCCACCAATTCAAACCGCAATATGTGAGGTTAAAACAATAGTGCTGGCTTATTTAAAGAAAAAGCTGTAACCAACAAAACTTGCCTAGCTTTCCGAACCAAACAGCTGAGGAATTTGAGGCAAGGATGAAGCAAGATCTTCAATGCCTCATCAAAGGCTAAGAGGGTGGGGGCTATCCAGATTCCCTGAAGGGTGTTGTTCTACAGGACACAAACTGCTACAGAGAAGGCAGGATTCTTGGGTCCCAAAAAAGGACATTGTTTAATGGAAGGGACCCACAGAAGGTGTTCCCTACCAGATCTGGTGAGGTAGACTCTCTTGCAGATACCCTAGCCTTTTTCTATGTAGGGCTTTAACCATCACCTTGAATGGGATCTAGAAAACCAGGGGAAGCCAGGGCAGCTGTGGAGAAGTAGTGTGGGTTGAGTGCGATAGGAAACAACCCAAATTGCCACTGCTGCTGCTGCATCTGGACCAGCCATTGCTTCCGAGCTCTCTTTAAAGGCAGGCCCATATAGAGGGTGTTCCAGTAACCCAAAAGAGTTGTGAATAAGGCATGAGCCACCAGGAACAAGGCCTCCAAATCCAGACATAGGTGCAATGGGAGCACAAGGTGAACCTGTGCAAAAATACCTCCAGCCATGGTTGCCACCTGCTCTTTCAGCAAGAGCCATAAGTCCAGGAGGACTCCCAAGATTAGTTGCTTTGATCTAAACTAGATCAAACATTGCACAAACACTGCACCACATCTGACTCTGGTTCTCGGTGTGCCCTTGTCAGTGAAACCAAATTTTGATTCTTTGGCATGTCTGCAAATAGCATTGGTTGCTTTGAAAAGACTGGAGAGTCTTCTGAACTGTTACAATAATGCAGTTGTAAAAATCAGTCAAGACATCAGTGAAGTTCGAGGACAGTTCTAAGATGCAAGTGTTGCTATGCTCAACTCTTCCCATCCAGGGCAGTCTTTTGTCTCTATGGAAAAATAAATCAAACAAAATCCTAAATGAATCCAAAGGGACAACTTTTCCATTTTGCTATTGTCTCTCTCATACGGCACAGTGCTGTACCGCTTAGTTTGGAAATCTCCTGCTTGAGATGTTACCTTCAGATAATGGTTCATGGACAGGCAATCTGAGATTCTTCTTTAGCTTTGCTGTATTTTCCATTTTTGATTAGATTTCTATTATTTA
>NW_015401626.1:0-4588 GCF_001527695.2 Protobothrops mucrosquamatus
TTTCATCAATCTCCCAAAAGTTACCTGGATGGTTCTAGCCAGAAGTTAATCTTGATTCAAAGGAATGTTTACTTTTCATTAATGTTGTTAAGCTATTGATATCAAAGCAGGGTATTAAGGAAATGTGTTCTTCTTGTTCTGTTCATCCACAGAATAAACCTCGGGAGGAAAACATAAAACCCAATATAGGTTGGGGTGGGTTTTTTTTCTGTTTTAATATTAAAACCTACCAAACTCCACACTGTTAAAACTAGATACATTTTGCACTGCTTCCTTATTTGAGAGAATGGGCTTTCTCTTCTTGGTTTTGTTGATTGGAAATTATGTGTGTGTGTGTACATCTGTAGGAAGTGGTGGCCAGATAGCCTTCTGGACAAACCTCTTGTTTATCATAGAATTTCTGGAAAATATGTCTAATATGTTCGTTCGTATGAAGTTGCAAGTCTTTCTTGCAAACATAATAATCAGATTGTAATTAGAAAAAAGGAGGAAAACAGAGTCCCCGTCACCATGATTAACAAATTTCTATTAGTAATGAGTTGTGTTGTGATTCTGGAGTTGTGACTCATTAAGTTGGCTTTAGAAAAACTGTTCAAACTAGAACTTTATATCTACTTTTCCTGCTTTTCAAGGAGCTAGCATGACATCTTTGAACAGTAACTAAACTGGATTTGCCATTGGTTTTGCTCTGGAGAAGTGTGAAACCAACAATGGTGGGACATTTATACACAAATTGTAAAATATTGGTGTGACCATACCTCTCCCATATGACCACACCTCTTTGTAAATTATTACTCCTTGCTAATTATTAGTGTCAATGGTATGTTCAGCTCTTACCTTTAATTGTGAGTTTTGTTTGTATCTATTTCTGATACATGAATTAAAATGCAACCCTACAATATAGGCATTTTGGAAAATTATGGGAGCAGCTTTCATTGGGGTACTTTGGGGAGAAGTTGTAGAAAATGTCAAGCCTTCTAATAAAACAGAAATCATCCTTCATTAATCAAAGGGTGTTGAATAGGGAGATGCTGTGGTCCCAAAAGAAGTTTAATCAATTTATGCAGCTATATCCTTTCTAAACGAATCATCTGCTGGGGCCATGGTAAGAATTTCTAGTGCACCCAAATAGAAGAAGCCAAAATTGATGCATTCTTAGACTGGCAAAACCTTCTTGGGTTGCATCGATGCTCTACAATTGCTATTTTTCTGAAAAAACAAGAGTCCAACAGAGTATTTCTTTGCTTTGATTACAGTTCATTTTTGCCAGTTTTAGATGGAGCTATTGCACTGATTTGATTATGAAAATCCGTGTTTTGTTTCTTCCCCAAAGATGCTTTTCCCTAAAGGCCTTTTAGAGATCCATCATGATTAAACTGAATCTTCTATGGAGATTCCCTGGGGAGGTGGACAGAGCCATTTCTATTAAAAGAGAAGGGAGCAAATAACTTTCTTTCTCCCACTGCACTTCACAATGAAAAAGGAAGAATACTGAAGTCAGTGTGTAAAATGAATGGTCTTCTTTTGCAGGATTTGTCTTTTAAAGTCAACACCAATCTGAAGCTGAATTGTGCCATGGTTTCCTAGTGGCCCTCTGTCCAAACACCCACTCGCTTTGCTTTTGTTGAGATTAGCCAAAGTCTGCTGGTGCTGTGACTTGTTTCACAAATGTTAAGTTGGATTTTTTTCCTCCTCCTCTTCCTCCTAGAGAAGGAGATGAAGGAGAAAAAGAGAAATGTTTACTTTGGGGGATCTTGAGAGAATCAAGGATATCCCTAACTATAAAATTGAGAAAATTGATGGAGGAGCAAGGGGAATGATGTTGCTTTAAGTTTTAAATCAGAGCCCTTGGGTTACTTTAAATTGCTAGGAGGAAGAGATAATTTCTTCTCTACCGTTTGAATATAATAATTAGTTGTGAATTCATTGTGAGGTGTGTTTTTTCACACTTATCTTTCTGGCCAGGATGGAAGAGATGAATTGAATGTTGGTAAATTCCTCCAAAGGACTTGTAGTGTTTTTCGTTTGTTCTACATGAGTTTGTTGAGTTTTCTCAGGGAAAGAGAAACAATTAAGGAATCTACTTTTTTTATCTTGCCCAAATAAGAACTGCTTCTCATATATTAGATCAGGGCTTTTCAACCAGTGGTACGGGTACCACCTGTGGTACATTGGCACCTGGCAGGTGCTACGCGACCATCCTAGAAAAGTGGTAGCAGGGGATAGGAATGAGCTGAACCGGTGGCAGCACCGCACAAGCCTGAGCGAGAGATGGTTGGAGCTGCAGGGCTGTCAGGGCTCAGCGGAAGCGCCAGGATCAGTGCCGCTTTCCAGCTGGAGCTCAGCGCTGATCCTGGCGCTTCTGCTGAGCCCAGAAGAAGCGCCGATCAGCTGGAATGTTGCAGCATCTCCAGGGTCTTGTGATTTACATTCAAATGCTTGGCAACTGATTCATATTTATGACGGTCACAGTGTCCCAGGGTCATGTGAAGTGACCAAAACCTGCTGCAACCACCCAGCAGACGAGGGGGGGGGAATAAAAACCAAATACCCCCACCCCACCCCCGCTGCCAATCCTCAACAGAAATGCTCACAACAATGAAAGCCTTGGACAGGAGGAAGAGTGCGGCTGGGTGGGCAGGCAGGTGTCTTACTCGGCTGTGGCTTGGGGGGCACTTTTTTCAGTGCCATTGTAACTTCAAACAGTCACTAAGTGAACTGTTGTAAGTCGAGGACTACCTGTACTTCATCACTTTTTTCCTTTTTTTTTTTTTTGGTCATCAAGTTTTTGACACCTTGCTAGGTGACTGGTGGTACTTGGATGTAGCCATATCCTAAAAGTGGTACAGTCGGTGAAAAGGTTGAAAAGCTCTGTATTAGAGCTGTGTTTTTGCAATCTTGGGATCTTTAAGAAGTATGCTGGCTGGGGAATTCTGGGAGCTGAAGTCCACAGATGTAAAGTGGTCCCCCAGAAGCCCCCAGATATAAAATGGCCCCCAGAAGCTACTTCCTACATGTTCTAAGCAGAGTTTCCTTGACAATGACACTGGTTCTTTGCTTAGATCAGAGGTCCCCAACTTTTTGGACACCAGGGACCAGTTCTGTGAAGAGAGGTTTTTCTGTGGACCGGAGGGAACGTGGTTTTGTGTGCTGCCTGCATCCCATGGATGGGGCTTTGCTCGTTTATGTGGACTGGTTGCTGGTGTGCCGTGACCCGGTACCAGTCCATGGCCTGGGGGTTGGGGAACCCTGGCTTAGATTCATCCAGCCCTCCTCTTTGACTGAACCGAAGGTCCTTTCCCCTTCTTTCCACACCCTTATCTTTTCCACGTCTACATTTTGGTCTGAGGGTTAGGGATACGTGTGTGGGTACATGTCTCCATAGAAGAAGAGCTGTATTTTATGTTGTAGACAGAAGTTCCATTCCAGAACCAAAGGATGAAACTTTGTGAATGAGTACGACAAAGAAGTGGGACAGCAGAAGAGATGGGAGGAAGTAGGTTAAGCCTTTAATACTGGGTTTGTTGCAGGTTGTCCTACATCACTCAGCTTTATTGGTTCAGTTCCACCTTTTCTCCACCCCAGTTTGTTTTCCACAACCCACACCCCGTCCTGTGAACAAGTGATAAATTTCCTCCATAGGAGACAGACCAGCTTCTTGCCTGAACAAGCAGTTCAGAAGGCCCAGCCCTGACATAGGTCAGTGAAGATCCCTGTTACCAGCAGCATTCATCAGAAATGGTCCACAGGCGGTTTTATTGCTTCTCACCCAGCCCTCCTAGAATTTAGAGCAAAATTTAAAAAATATACAGAGTATTTTTTTTCAGAGAACACTTAAGTAAGGAAAGGCCTCTGCATTAATAAACCCAGTGATGTGGAAACTTTGATCCTACCAGAAGGGTCATTTTTATTTTATTTTTTTAGTAAAGAAAGGATTCTACCTTGACAAGCATTGCTCAACTAGTCTTAAATGGAAAGAAAGAAAGAAAATTTAAGTTTTAAGTGAGAGCTTCTAGAAATCTTCCCAGTCCTTTGCTGTGTGAATTCTTTCTCATGTGCTAATTCCGGTACCCCATTTTGTTCCAGTCTTATATAGTCACACCTTTTCATTAAGTGTGACAAAAAACCAGTGAATTTTTTATTATAGTCTGGTAATCTATGCCCCCCCCTTCTTGGCTCACTTAATATTTTGGGTGTTTTGCTTTTTTAGAGGCCTTTGCCTCTTTATCATCAACAGGCTTTTGAAAAACTGCTTGATTCTTTTCTGTTAAACAAATAATATTTTGCCAAGCAATGTGGTGAGACCTCTCCAGTGACCTATTTAAACCAAGGAAAGTATTTAAAATGAACTATATTCTTCCTCTGTTAATATCCCTGAAATAGTAAGGTGCCATTCTCCAGCACTGGAGATGGAGGATCCACAGAATGGGTGGAGACTGTATTCCTGCCCAATCAGATCAAGTCAGCCAAAGTTGTCACGCCCCGTCCTGGTTCCATTTCCCAGTCTTGACTTGATCTTGCCCATGGACAGAACGTACAACTCTGGCTCTTAGGTACAGTCTAGACTTTGTGGATCTTCCATCTCAAC
>NW_015401626.1:10478-12953 GCF_001527695.2 Protobothrops mucrosquamatus
TCAATTTCTGGGGGGTCCTAGTAACTAGGATTAGTTTGTGAGCCAGTACGTTCTTGGTCAGTCAATGGCTACGCTCGCGTCAAGACTGGAAAATGGAACCAGGACGGGGCGTGACAACTTTGGCTGACTTGATCTGATTGGGCAGGAATACAGTCTCCACCCATTCTGTGGATCCTCCATCTCCGTGCTGAGAAAAGGCATTCAGGTAAGACAACGCCCCTTTTCTATCGTTTGTTTCCCTCATAAGGGAAGCATACTGTATGAAAATGGAAGTCTAAGCGGTGAAATATAATTTAAAACAACAGCAACATTCCTTCCAAAGTCTAGATTCATTTTTAATGTGTCATGGCGTCCCATCCACTTTGCAATCCGTTTCCCTCCCAGAATGTTCTTAGTTAACATGGCTCTTAATTAACATGCAGTTGCCCACTTCTGTATTAATTCTGCAACCAGTTTCCTTTGTGATAAAGAGTTCCTTTTAAAAAATGGGGGGAAAAATGTAGGAAGGAGATCAGATTTTTTCCCTCCCCATCTGTTTAATCTTCGGCCATTCCATCTTCTCCCACTCCTCCTCATCCAACCTTTCTGTCAATTTAAAGGGATTTAACACCAAGCTTGAAATTTGCAAGATAGCAAAGGGCATCAGCCTACTCAAATAAAGAAAATCTCTATAGGATACCAGAGGCTACCCCTCTCTCTCTGAGGTTTTCCCATTTCATAAACAAAAGGTCTTTTGCTTCGGAGGCCATCACCTTGATTCATAATGCAAAAATCACAAGCCCATCAGGGTCCCTTTTGGCTTGCTGGCTAATTGCGCTATCCAAAAATTCCAAGAGGGCGGGCTCTGTGTGCATGCTTTCATGGAACATTGGAAGGGTTTTCCTAGAAAAGAATCTACCCTGCAAAGTTGAGTTGTAGTTACCTCTGAGCAGCTGATCTTGCTTGTACTGCCCCTTTGGAAATAAACTTTTCCTCTGCTTCAAACAACTGTCCTGTGTTCTTTCAAACCCAGCTCAGAATGGACCTAATTTTCCTTCTAATTATTTTACTATTATTTTATAGGTGGTAATTAGGATGTAGAATGAGTAATCAAGAATGGTGGATTTCAAGAAATGACTTCCCTTAGGAAGTCACACTTCAATCACACTTGACTCTGGAATATGTTTGAATATTTTAGTTATATGAATCTCTTTCACCTAGCTGTTCTCTAGAACAGACACACTAGGAGAAAACCATGCAATTACTTTTGACTATATAACACTGGTATTCACATTGCTGTTTCTGCATCAGAAAGAAAACCAATTTGGTATTGCTTACTTGTTTGAAGGGAGCTGAGAGTGTATTGGATCAGAGTTCTGACTTTCAAATGAATCATGGATTTAATTTTCCGAAGGTAGAATATTCTTCCTGGTTTGACATTTATGCCTGCATCTTTTCTACTACCTTCTCCTACTGGTATCTTATGATTATATTACTTTGTTGTTTGTATGTACACTGAGAGTTTACACATCGGAGACAAATTCCTTGTGTGTCCTATCATTCTATTCTATTCTATTCTATTCCATTCCACTCCACTCCACTCCACTCTCTATTCTTTCCATTCCATTCCCATACTGTATGAGTGTAAGTGTATGAGTGAAGTATGAATGTCAATACTCTTCCATTCAAGAAACTGTTGTTCTTGAACAATATCCTTGAATGTTTAGGGACAATAATGCATTACAAGTTATATTATTTATATTTTTTATGGGAAGAAAAGTATCATAAACAGCACTTAATTATGGAAGCTTAGCTACTGAATCCTCTCCACTGCTCAAAGACAATGGAGCAACTGCTTTTAAATTCTTCCTGAATGCTAATTTTGGAGTTCTAGATCAGTGGTAGTTTAGAGTCCTTCTAAGTTGGCCTTATTTCCTCATTTGTATCCTGCTACTAATTCGTGAGAACTCTTAGATGGAATGCTGTTCTTTGAGTTGGAAGAACAAATGAGTAAATAACAGCTGGGAAAAAGGAGGGACAGAAGCAGGAGGTTCCCAGATTGATAATGATCCTCAACAGAGGTGTGAGCCTCTTTAGATGTCCAATACTGCTTATCTCTGACATCAAGAACACATTGACCAACTTTTATGATATCACAGCAATTAAACTCCTGGAAAGTAGATAAACTGAGTCATGCCATTCTCCAAACAAGTTATGAGAATAATGAAATATTTAGAGGTGATAGGAATTTCACAACTAGAATTGAGCTTAGTTAGGACAGCTTTTGTTTCTTACAGTAAGACAAAACATTGAACCTATTTTTTCGTCCCATTGTATATTTTTAAGATTACAGATTAAAGCTAAACTTAATTTTTAAATATGGAGATAGAACTCACCAAGATTTGTGAGGTGAAGCAGATTTAATTGTATCTTAGATATAAGCTCAAAGTTTGAAATGCCCCTGGCATGCTTGGTTATGCAGACTATGGAATTAGT
>NW_015401627.1:0-4586 GCF_001527695.2 Protobothrops mucrosquamatus
CCAGAAGAAAAGAATTATCCAAATCAGTTTCCAGGTTTAATATCTGTTCATCTCCTTTAGAGAATAAGTCATCCATCAAATCCATTTGTATTATATTTAAATCCTCCTCCAAATTAATTTCACAGTCATCCATTGCAGCTCATTCTTATTTTACAACTACATTAGAACCAGCTATGATAATTTTATCAAGCATTTGATCTCTTCTGTGCAAAAATATGACTGAAAGGTGTTCACAACTTGGCACTAAGGATTTCAGAACCATTTTTTTTATCCTCTGCTTCTAGTGTCCAGCCTTCAGGGTCTCCTTATCATAAAAACACCTAAAGCAATCAATGAACTAAATAGTTCCAAACTGTAATTCCAAATCCTACTGGCCCTTTAATCCGTTATTAAGTTTCCAAAATCCATATACTAAGTACTGGATGTGCTGCATAGTCAAGAAAAAATCATATATTTTAAAAACTTTTAAAACCAAATATACACCAACATCTTTTAAGGATGCAGAAACTCAGCTGATGAATACAGTAAGACCTTGCCAGTCTGAAGCATTTTAATCTCTCTAATATATGAACAAAACAGAAATAATCCAAAAAAGTGCTTAAGATATAAAACTTGATCAAGTTTAATATCCATAAAGGCTGCTTAGTGAGTGTAAACTTATGAATAACAGAATAACAGAGTTGGAAGGGACCTTGGAGTTCTTCTAGTCCAACCCCTTGCTCAGGCAGGAAACCCTATACCATTTCAGGCAAATGGTTGTCCAATCTCTTCTTTAAAACTTCCAGTGCTGGAGCATTCACAACTTCTGGAGGCAGGTTGTTCCACTGGTTAATTGTTCTAACTGTCAGGAAACTTCGCTTTAGTTCCAGGTTGCTTCTCTCTTTGATTAGTTTCCATTCATTGCTTCTTATCCTGCTTTCAGATGCTTTGGAGAATAGGTTGACTCTCTCTTCTTTGTGGCAACCCCTTAGATATTGGAACACTGCTATCGTGTCACCCCTAGCTCTTCTTTTCATTAAACTAGACATACCCAATTCTAGCAACTGTTCTTTATATGTTTTAGCCTCCAATCCCCTATGTAATCTGGAATGACACCAGCTCAGATCCAGCATCCAGTGGCAATTCCCTTGCAAAAACTGTCTTGCTACCTAGAGAAAGCCAGTAAGAAATCAGACCACTATGGCAGAAAATCTGGCACTACCATATTACTTTCATTGTACATTTCCCATTGAGTATCAGGATACTCTCTTGTAATCCCTTCCTCTCCAATGAATGTAAACACAAACATGAATTCCCTTCTTGTTAATTATTCCAGCACTCACTGTCATTCCAAAGGGCAGGGAGGTGGAGAAAAGGAAGGCATTGCCATGGTCATTTGATTTCTCCTTTAGCAACCGATGTCAATGCTGCTAACATTGGATGTTCCCGCTCTGACAACTGATGAAAATGCTGCCATTTTCTCTTTTGATTTAACATGCTTTTTCTGGTATTTAGAATTTAGGTGCAGTAAGGGGGGTTGGGATGAGAACTCGAGCTCAGCTAGCCACAATAATAACTCTGCTTTGTGGGAACTCAAGGACAAGCTGATAACGTTTTGGCGGGCTGAGGAGCTGGGGAGAAAGCCCGTGTTTTAGGCTAATTGGAGAATGTGATTTATGACAGCTTATTGGGGGTGGGAATTGCACTTTGTTATTTTATATCTGGAGGAAGGGAATTTAGTTTTTGGGTTCAACTATGTAGTGCTGATACTTTGTTTCCCGAATAAAATGTCCTTTAAGGAAGAATTTTGCCTTGAAGTTCTTTTGATGGGTTTCATCTATCGGAACCATGACAACTGATTTGCTTAACCACAGAGCTGCCAGTACAATTGTAGTCACCAAGCAAGAACTACCTGTAGTGGGAACAATGCCAACCTCTTGGCTTTAATCTTTAAAGCTTTATAAATCTGCTGGATTGTGCTTCCTTTTAGGTACCTATAGAAAATGGGAAGAAGTTTTATAAAACTTTAATTTAAACTTTAATTTAAAATGATCATGGAGATGGCTTGAAAAGCAAACATTATATTTAGGATTGCCTTACAAATTTTTTTCCAAAGGTGACATCATAGAAAAGATTTACTGATTGGGGGCAAAAGACATTACTAAACTAAAAGTCTTGGGAAATTCTTGGATAGTGTTTTCTGAATAAAAATACCTAGATTGATCTATTTGAATTTTTCCTTTGACATTCTGATTTATATTCATATGAAGTTCTTCACACATTGGTTGTTTGTGATATAATAAATATCATACTTTATTACCCTGTCAATCCTTCAAAGCTTCCAGGATGTTTTAATCTAGCATTATACAGAAAAGTTACACTCAGTGATAGATGAAAAGCTGATGCCTGGAATATTTTTTTTATCTCTAGATCATTCTGGAATATATTACATGCTTGAAAAGAGGGCTGGAGATCAAGATTTTGAAAATTAACTCAAGTTTTCATTATCCTAAACACATAATCAGTACCGATGCTTTCCTACATTCGCAATGATTTAATGAATGATTGATAATGACTGCAAATTTAGGCAAGTTTAATAAGCTGTATTTTAAAATTGGAATAGAATTGTACAGCATAATCCCATGTCAACTGAGATGGCATCCCAAGGACAGGAAGGAGCTATTTTAGGCTTGACTTGACTTGACTATTTTCCAAAGCGCCTGAGGGCAGGACAAGAAGCAACAGATGGAAACTAATCAAGGAGAGAAGCAACCTAGAACTAAGGAGAAACTTCCTGACAGTTAGAACAATTAACCAGTGGAACAACCTGCCTCCAGAAGCGGTGAATGCTCCAACACTGGAAGTTTTTAAGAAGAGACTGGACAGCCATTTGTCCTAAATGGTATAGGGTTACCTGCCTGAGCAGGGGGTTGGACTAGATGACCTCCAAAGTCCCTTCCAACATTATTATTATTATTATTATTATTATTATTATTATTATTATTATTATTATTATTATTATTATTATTATTATTATTATTATTATTATTATTATTAAAGCTGGTCAAGAATTGGATGAAGGTCAATGGACTTGCATGGGCAAATAATCCCAGTTTTTAGATCATCTTTTCAGTTTAGTTAAACATAACTTCTCACAATTATAATGAGGAGGGATGTGTTTACTCAATACATTTGTATCTTGGGGAAATAGTTAAGAGCAAGGACAAATCACAAAGAAAAGGGATAACAGCATTGACTGCCAATGGACGGTCTGGGAGGAAGTCAAACACTAAACTGTTTGATCATATGTCTCTGCTGGCCTAACTTGTAGAAAGCAAGATGGGAATTTTTGTGGCAATGAAGAGATCAGGCTGTCCACCTGGGTAAAGAGTGGGCTCAGGTATGATTTTGTTTGCAGTGCTTCTTTAGCTGTAACAGAGACTGCTAAACCTTCTCTGGAATGGAATTAGGGATGGCACAGCTTTTCAAGAGAGCTTTTCAGGATGATACTTTTTCCCCCAGGGTCAATATATATATTCTTATTGCAATATTCTTTAAGATCAAACTAAAAAGCAATGACATTAGGGGGGGGAACCCATTGTATCACTTGTGCTGCTGGAGATATCACAATTGACATCTACTTGTGGAAAATATCTCTGTGTGGTAAGGAACAGAGGAAAAAACAACAACTTAGGAGCGGTTGCCAAGGAAAATAAAATTTGTTCTTTTCCTCTTCTATGGGGAGAGCAACATACTGACATATTTCTTCCTGATTAACTAGTTCTTAATACTCACAGTGGGAAAATGTAATGCGGTTTTATTAGGGTCTACAAATGCTTTTCTTGCTTTGTTTTCCAACCAAAACTCTTCAGCAGATTTTGAAATTTCATGTCGATTTGAGTCTGAACATTAACCATCTGCAGGATTCTCCAGCGAAGAAATAAATATACTACAATATAGCTCAACATGAGAGCCAAACCCGGAGCAGGCATGGTCTGCTTTAAAAAACAAATCAATAAAAATCCCATCTGATATGATTAGGAGCTTTAGGGAACTGCCCAAAATTTGATCCATTCCTGCCAAAACATAAAGAACTAAAAGAGAAAAGTTGAAAAGCACCGCATCTATCTTGGTGCCTACATTTCCTTTTACACCAGAATTAGAAATGAATTGCAACTGCATTCACATCCTTATGGGATGTGTCAGTACACTGAAAAACAGATACCCAAATTGTTTGCAAAACTTTTAAAGTTAGAGATGTAAAGTAAAGTAAAATCGATGTATTGCATGAAAAAGTAAGTGTTATATTGTGAGACTAGGCTGAAGCTGCCACATAAGCAGGGTGAACAATAACCAGAAATCTTGTCTAAAAGATCCCTTAAGGAAGGTAGTTAAGAATAAACCAAGTCTGTTGTGTTCCTTGTATTCCCCCCCCCTTAATCCCCTATGCATATCCTGATCACCCATTAAGGGTGATTGCCCTTCACCATTGATCGCCCATTAAGGGTGATTGCCCTTCTCCATCTGCATGCAGTTTCATGCCCGTTGCTGGTTGGCTAACTAGCAACGGGGTCTCCGTTGCTGGTTGGCTAACTAGCAACGGGGTC
>NW_015401628.1:0-4585 GCF_001527695.2 Protobothrops mucrosquamatus
GCCTCTCCTGGCTGTCCTCTACTTACATGGTCGGTCCCATGCTTCTCTGATCTCCCTTCAGTAGTTCGGCATGGCATCCTCTTTCCCCCAGCCCCCCTTCATTCTAGCATGACCTTTCCCAGCTCCTCCACCTCCTGTGCCCCCCCTAGGGCACTCTGCCCACCTTACCTGGGACTCCTGCTATTTCCAGTTAACAAGTCACGCATCTTGGGACTATGATGGCAGCCGGGACTGCTGGGATCTTTGGTGCTAACTGAGGTAGGTACATGAAGTTCTAGCATCACTTAGCGATGGCAGTCCTGGTCCCAGTTGCCATCGTATAGCTCATTTTTTTAAACGCAGTTTAGAACTTGCATATCCTTATTATTCATTATTCCTTTGCTATATAAACGTGCTTTTCTCACTGAATGGGAATGTCAAATTGCCTGGTAGGGTTTCTAGCTTTCATATAAAACATTGTTTATAGTGCAACAGTGTGAATCAGTGTTAAACAGCACCCTAAGCATAGAAATGTTTTATGTGTAAATGTTTCTGGGTAAAAGGCCATTTCCATTAAATAGTTGTCTTAAGCCATGGATGTGAAGCCATGTAGTTGTGCCGGAGATTGGAAACAACAAAATTTTGAAGGTGTGACAGGATTATTTTTTGTTCATGTTAAATAAGGTTTTGTTTTTTAAAAAAAATATCTGCACCTTAGAAGAAAATCAAAACACAGATGGTACTAAAATGGCAAGATTTTAATTGAATTGAATGATGTTATAGTTGTTGGGGTCCATTGGTCGTATTTCCTAATCTGTGAATTTTACACACACACATGTCAAAATTCAAAATCAGTAATAAAGAAATGAAAGTTGGCATTTTCGAGAGAAATGCAGATGGTGGGCATTTCCTGGGAAACAAACAGAAAAGCTTCTGATAATAATTCTTGCCATGAAATGGCTGATACGGCCTCCCTGGGTGAGCGGAAACATTTCAGGTTATGTCGATGATGAGATATCGCATCTCTTTCTTTGGTATTATTCTCCATTTCTTGAGAGTAATTAGACTTTTCTTACCTATCCCATCTTGGGAATTTTGAACACAAGCAACATGGTTTGACAAATTAAAAAATTTAATCTTAGAGTGAAAGCCCTGGTTTTTTTTTCTCTCTTTCAGATAAGAAAAAGTCTCAAAAGAAGAAAAATCCGGATAAAGGTACCCAGAGAAAACAAGAGAATAAGAAGAAGAAACTTGAAAAGGAGAAAGAAGGGAGGCGGTCCGAGAGGGAAAACGGTGCTGCAAGAAACTCAGAGAGGAATGCTGACGAAAGCCCTAGTAGAAAAGACGAAACATATTATGATAGAGATTATTCCAGCGATAGAAATAATTCCCGGAGTGGAAAGGAGAGGAATCGAGAAAAAAATGTACTTTTAGACAGCAAAACCAGCCATTCTAAAAAGAGAAAAGAAAGAAGACCTTCTTTTTCTGAGGATGAAGAGAGGGACAGGCACCATAGAGGGGACAGCAAGCTCCAGAGAGGGAAGAAGGACAGGTCTAAGTCCAGAGAGAGGCCTCACCATTATCCCAGTCCCGGAGAGTCTGAGGAAAACAGCCAATATTCAAACCAGTATAAAGATATAAGGAAAGACGAAAGCAGGAGAAGGCATAGAAATGCTTCCCCATCCAGGCACAAATGAATCAAGAAGAGTTTTCAATATCGCCTTGCCATTTGAACTGTCTTTTTACAACTTGCTACACATTTTTTTAAAGAGAAACCCTTTGTACAAAATACTTCCAAATAGTAATGACTCTTCGAATCACTGTTAACTGTTGGAGCTTTCCGCTAAAGCTGCTGCTTAAAAAGACTTTGAATCCAAGAGGAATCGAAGCCCTGTTATTTTGCCAGTAAAACAGTTAAAAATTGCTTTTCACTGGGATAGTAGTATGCTGTAAATATTTCTCCTTTAAATTTTATTTGTGTTCTCTGGAAATGCTAAACATTCCTTCCTTTTCAGTTTTGAATGTTAGATTTCAGTATATATTAAAGTATCATTTCAGAAATAACATTTGTGGGGTTTTTTTGTGAATTGCAGACTAAAAGGGCAATCTTTTAAATTTGACAATGAAAAATAGACCAGTGTTTGGAAACGAAAGCTTTACCAATATCTATCATGGTATATTGGCCACATCCAATGCCACATATGCCTGAGATAAGCCCGTCCCTGGATAAGCATGATCCTTGTCTTTTTAACCAAAATGACATGATAGCTTGCTATGTGCGGATAAGTCAATTGTGAAAGTATAAATGAAAAAATTTGAGGTCGGCTTATCTTCAGGTGGCACCTTTTCATAGTATTTTGGTTAAAAATTCAAGGGTTGGCTTATCTACAAACAGACTTTTGACACAAATATATGTGAGATTATATACACACACACATATATTCATACATACAGTATAAATTGGAAGGGATCAAGTTTAAAAAATGATTTTTTCCCATCAGAATTTGGAGAAAAAACCACACAAATTGGTGTAAAGAACAAGACAGATTAATTATATATTCTAGATGGAAAGCAGTTGTGAATACACAAAAGTAATACGTTGATCATTGTGGCTGTAAATTTAGTTGTAAATTCTAAATCTACAAAATTTAGTTGTAAATTTTAAACAAGTTATGCTTCTGTTTAGAATTTTAAAATCTAAAGCTCAAAAAATAAATATGTTGAAATTCCCTCTTGTTAACTGAAAAAAGTCATTATAAAAGCTGAAGTTGAATAAAAATTCATGTAGCAGGATGGCTGGATGTTGCTTTGATGATTTAATCATAAAAGATTATTTCTTTAAAAACCTAATCAGAGTATGGGTATTTTTTCACTTCTGAAAAATATATAATTCTGGCAAGAACTATATTTGGTATTTTTAAATTATTGCCATTCAGGGTCTGATGTGAACAGTACTTTCATCAAATCTTTGTGTCACCAATTGTTTTAAAATGCTTATGAGAGTTATCTATTGAATCAAAATCAAAATATATAAAAGCAATGCAAAACCTGCTTTCAATTAGCCATGAAATAATATCACTGTTTAATAATTTCCATGAATACTTGTTAGTAAAGGAACATATGGGTGAACTATATAATTTAAGGCAATGTAGGAATAGAGTCTGGTTAGTCTATGGTAGGAAAAAATAGGAATTTGGTAGCATCTCTTCCATTTTTTTTATTACAAGATACTTTTGTGAGTTGCAGCTCACTTTATTAGACTCATAGAATGCCATCTGCATCCAATGAAGTGAGCTGCAGCCCATAAAAACGTATGCCAAATGGGAAAGGGTACTATCAGTCTCTTTCTATGTAATTTACTGTAAGTATCATTGAGGATAACACACCAAAAAGCATTAAAATAGATAGGCTGTTGGTTTGATCTCTGAGCTTGGCGATTTGGCTGCAAATGTTTCGTCTCCATTCGGGTGGATATCTTCAGTGCACTTTGAATTGTGCTCATCTGTCAGAGCACTGGCCCTTGTGTTATGTAAATTGATGTGGCTGTTATTTGTCCGGATGTTTCTGAGTCATGGTCTGATTTTGGATTGTTTGGTTGGCTGGCTATTGTCAAGACATGGTCTGGTTTCTTGCGGGGAGAGGGGTTGTGATTTTTGCTATGTGGTGGGGTGCCTGTTTGTTAAAATGCTGCCTTCGGGATTGCAATTGAAGTAGTTCCTTCGTTCTCAGCGGTTGGTAGATTGGGTCGATGTCAATGTGTCTGTTTATTGACACATTGGTGGAGAACCAAGTTTTGAAGAATTCTCTTTCTCCCTGTGATTTCATTTCGGTTACAACTGTGGTCCTGGTTAGATCAAACTTGTGTCCTTCTGAGTCTTTGTGGACGGACATGAGGGATAAGTGGGTCATGTCTTTTGATAGCCAGGAAGTGCAGTCTGATAGTTTTCTTCCTGTTTGGCCCACATAGTTTTTTTCACAGTTGCTCCACTGGATTCAGTATATGATGCCTGACCTTTGGTTTGTTTCTGTCTGTTCCTTAGGTTTTGACATGGTCCATCTGAGAGTTGAGGCAGGTTTTTGGGCTACTATGAGGTCACGTTGGCCTAGTAGTCTTGCTGTCATGTCTGAAACATTCTGTATGTAGGGAATTGTTGTGGCTCCGTCCGGTGGGTCCCTCTCATCAGAGGAGGAAGGCTCTGAACATGAAGGAGAGGAGATGGCTAGGCCTCCCTCTCCAGGCCCTTCCCCTCTGGTGCAGCCTTCGGTGCCTTCCGACAGCGAGGAGTTTGGCCAGGAGCCCGGTGTTTCTGCGATTGGCCAGGAGCCCGGTGCTTCTGGGATTGGCCAGGAGCCAGGTGCTTCTGGGATCAGCCAGGAGCCAGGTGTATCGGACTCCGACGAGGATATGTCTTGGCTGGATCCACGCCAGCGTCGGAAGGATAAGCGTGCGCAGCAGCGGACACGTCGTGCCAGATAGTTCAGCTGAGTCACTGGGCCACACCCCACTGGCTATATAAGCAAGGGGTGTGGCATGTGAAGTTTCGTGACGGACAATTTTTGATGGATATTCTGTTGCAAGCTCTCTGGCAAGTTATTGTGGAGTTAT
>NW_015401629.1:0-4585 GCF_001527695.2 Protobothrops mucrosquamatus
CCAGCAATTCTATTGAATAATGTCTAGTGTAGCCTAAAAGACAGAGAGAACATGCGTGATGATGGAAATGCCTTGAGTGAGGCTGGCCAGCTGGCAGAAGATCTACTAGGTCAGGGGTGTCAAACTCAATTTCATTGAGGGCCACATCAGCATTGCGGTTGCCCTCAGGGGGCTAGGTGGGTGTGGCCAGGGTGGGTGCAGCCTACTGGGTGGGCGTGGATGGAGTGGGTGTAGCCTACTGGATGTGGCCAACTCTACATCGTTCGCGTCAAGGGTGCCTGTGGGGGCCTGGGCAGGAGTGGGACAGATCTGAGGGTATCTGGCAGAAGGGGAGGGGACCAGGGCAAGTGCCAAGGCATGGTCCACTGGAGGAGCCTCACTGTTCCTCTCAGGCCATGCGGGGGGGGGGGTTGCTTATGGAGCTAAGACTGAATGCGTTTCAGCATAGATGGCCACCACAAAATTGTACATTGGCTCCCGGCTGGCCTGGGCGAGGGCCAAGGCAGAGGGGGCCGTTCCCTCATTGTTTCCAGGATGGCTTCGCGGGCCACGTGAAACCACTTCGCGGGCCGCATTCGGCCCCCGGGCCTTGTGTTTGACATGTCTGTACTAGGTCTTCCCAGTTCCTACAGACTGACATATTCTTATTGCTTTCTATTTTATTTAGAAATGTTTATTGTCCTGAGTTGGGCCTTCTGAATTACTGCAGATTTGTAACACTTAAACTAATTCTTCATATCTGCATACAATTGGGTTTCTCCACATCTGCACACCGTCAACTTTCAGATGTAGTAAATCTCTGAACATTTAGCTTCTGCAGTCCCAAATATAACCTTTAATACTGAGGTCCCCAAATTTTTGGGCACCAGGGACCACTTTCGTGGAGAGAGGTTTTTCCATGGACCGAAGAATGTGTGGTTTTGTGTGCTGCCTGCATCCCATGGATGGGGCTTCGCTTGTTTGTGTGGACCGGTTGCTGGCAGGAAGCCGGTTGCCTTGGCCTGGAACCGGTCCATAGACCAGAGGTTGGGTATCCCTGCTTTAATAGGCATACAAATATAGGTATGCTAAACTGATTCCTGGGACTGCTGTAGAAGGATACTTCCTGTACAAAATTCAGAAAACTAAGCCAGGTTGAAACTGATCAGGATTTAGAGGGAAACACCAAGACATCTATTTGGAGTGGTCCAGGAGTCAGCAGTTTCTACCTTCTTTTTACAGAAGCACTCTGATTAGTGTGAATCAGGGATGTGGTGAAGTCAACGCAATAACTGTTTCTAAAGCCATTTTCCATTTGTTCTAAAAAATTTAAAAAGACAAACAGGTACAGTAATTCAAGATAGGCACATTCAGATGGTTTCATGCTGACGGTATTAAAAATATATTGAATTAGATTATAGCCTTGAACTAACATTTGCTGATCTTAAAAAGCCAACTAGGTGAGGTCTGATTAATCCCAGGACTGTAGGCTAGAGAACAAAAAGCAAGCTGTAAAAAGTCAATAGCAAATCACTCTCCTGTTGCTGTTAACACCAAAACTATGAATGTGTCCATGAAATCATCAGAAATTGATCATGAGTCAGAAACTTGACATTAGGTTTCTGACAAGAGTTTACATTAGTCCAAACCTTTATTCTCCTCCTTCTTTTCTGAAAGGAATACAATCCAGGATAATCTCTAACACAAATAATGGTTAAAAATACTTATTAAAAATCAGCTTGGAAAAACTTTAAAAATAAGATTGCTCTGCCTTGAAAACGTATCTTATGCTAAAAAAATTACTCAAACTTTCAAAACTATTTATTGTACACTGTCAGATACAGTGAGCTATTAAGTTGCAGTCTTGAAGGTCTGGGGTCTTCTAATTTCATTTTATTGAAGCTTTAAGTTATTTTTATCAGATTAAAAATGATCTCATTAAAAAATTATGTTTGTGGAAGATATAAAGACCTTTCAAGAAAAGTTGTCGTTAAGTGAGGGGAAGGTTTTAGTAAGTGAAGAAAAGAGGAACAGAAAAGACAAATGGAAAGGAGAGAAGAAAGATTAGCACAGGGGTCCCCAACCCCCGATCTGTGGACCGGTACCGGGCTGCGGCATGCTAGCAACTGGTCTGCACAAACTAGCAAAGCCCCATCGCGAGATGCAGGCATCACAAAACTACGCCCCCTCCGGTCCGCAGAAAAATCTCTCTCCACGGAACTGGTCCCTGGTGCCAAAAAGGTTGGGGACCTCTGGATCAGCAGATTCCAAGTTTTAATGGCCATGATTAACACAGTAGTCAAATGAGAGCCAATAAAGGTAATCCTTATTGGGGCCATAGAAGCACATTATGTGAAGTAGTTTAAAGCAAGGGTGTCAAACTGGCGGCCCTTGGGCCGGGTGTGTCACGTGCAGGCCACGCCTACTCCAGCTCCGCAAAGGCAAAAACCGTCACGATACGTTGGGTGAGGCGATCGAGTTTGACACCCATGGTTTAAAACCTATATTATTGCATAGTCTACAAAAACAACAGGCGAGTTGGAAAAGTCCCAGAATAATAGAAGGGATTGTTGAAGATGGAAAGGCCATTTTTTTTCTCCATGAAAAATGGGAGGCATCAGAGCGAGTCTTCTCATCTACGGGTACTACCCATTCCATCTTTTAGGATATTATAATCTCAAATGATGTAGGGTTTCCTACCTGAGCAGGGTGTTGAACTAGAAGACTTCCAAGGTCCCTTCCAACTCTGTAATTCTGTTATATGTGGTGTGTATATTACGCACCTGTACACTTTTTCTTAACATACAGTATTGTTCTGAGCTTTAAAGGCCCTGCAATTAAATTTCCTGAAATAACATTACATATGAAGTATATATGGAGGATATAACAATTATATACTAACCCATATAGGGGAAAAAATCTGAATCTGTTTATATCTGTTATAGAATAAATGTTATTCTAAAAAGGAATGTAAAAAATGTAGGCTCGCTAAAATAAAAAGGGATTAATATGAATGCACATGCAGACTCTGAGAAATGTTTGAATGGCTCAAACAATACAGATAAAGGGATTCTTCACTTCTGTCCCTTGGCCCCCAAAGGGATCCTGCTTGATGCAACAGTCAAGCTGTTCTTCCTCATGTTATTTGAAGTATTTTGGGTTCAGCAAAATCTCTTGCCAGCTTGTCCAAGCCTTATTAAGGGTTGGAGCCCCTTCAGAATCAACTCTCTTGCTGGGAAGTATTTTTCACCACCAGAGTTTGTGGCAATGATAGGACTGAGTACTGTAGAAAGAACCCTCTTCTTTAGATGTTGTAAAGCAGGGGTGTCAAACTCAATTTCATTGAGGGCCGCATCAGCATTGCGGTTGCCGGCGGGGGGGCGGCCTACTTAGTGGGCGTGGATGGAGTGGGTGTGGCCTACTGGGTGGGCAAGGGCAGCTCTACATCGTTCGTGTCAAGGGTGCCTGTGGGGGCCTGGGCAGGAGTGGGACAGATCTGAGGGTCTCTGGCAGAAGGGGGTGGGACCGAGGCAAGCGTCAGGGCATGGTCCATTTCTTCATTCCTCACAAAGGGTGACACCTCCTCAGCATGCACCCAGGGGGCAGGGCCGACACAGCAGGGGCTGGTTCCTTGCTGTTTCTAGACAGCCTTGTGGAGCTAAGACTGAATGTGTTTCAGCATAGATGGCCACCACAAAACTGTACATTGGCTCCCGGCCGGCCTGGGCCAGGGCCAAGGCAGCGGGGCCCGTTCCCTCACTGTTTCCATGATGGCTTCGCGGGCCACATGAAATCACTTCGCGGGCCGCATCCGGCCCTCAGGCCTTGTGTTTGACATGTCTGTTGTAAAGTTAACCAGAGGCAGAGCTCATAATTTCACCATCTTTGCAGGATCATTAATTGGTATAGTTCAAACAAATCCTTGCCCCCACAGTGCCTATATTTTCTTTCTCTCTCATTAGAATTCACAGTACAGATGTTGGTTTTGGCTAATTTTAGTGATTCCTTTGTAGGTGGGACCACTTCACTGCTGCATCATGGCTTAAATTATGCACAAACTGACACAGTGTTGCTGACTACCATTGCAGCAACAGAGCTGGTGATGAAGAAGTCACTGATTGCCTCCACACCTCTATTATGTCTAAAGGTGTCTTTAAAAAAATACAGGGGCTTGTATAACACTAATTTAATCAGAACAGCTAAAAGAATTACTTTCTTTAGGGAGAATCATGCCCCCCAAAAAGGGAGAACGAAGCCACAGGACTGTAAAGGTATTCATGACAAAGACGATCCACATTGTGACTCCAATTACTTTAGTTATAATTCTTCTTATCGTTTCCTTTCAGACAAAATATGTTCTGAAATAGCTCAGTCAGTGCTCTCTGTACATAGGCATTATCTCCTGGGCAATTGTCCTTGATGAAAAGGACTTGTCTTTAAATAAAACAATAGGTCTTAATAGCTTTATTAAGATCATAATTATATTAGGAAATACTAATACAGACTAAAGAAGGATAAAAAAGATGCAGAAAAGAAAAGGAAACAGTAAAAAATATAAAAAAGAAAGAAAAGTATATAACAGGGAAAAAAGAAAATATATAAGAAA
>NW_015401629.1:10189-13593 GCF_001527695.2 Protobothrops mucrosquamatus
CACTATCCAGGCGTTTCTGCAAAGCGGGAGGGGTCGAGGGAGGGGGGGCGGTTGGTGGGAAAAGAAAAGATGGAGCAGCAGCCAAGGATTTATAAAGCAAGCGGCGGAGTCCTGCAGCTCAGAGGCGACACGGGGGGAGGGAATCGGAGCTAACCGAGGAAGGAGGCTGCTGTTTCTGCTGCCGCCGCCGCCGCCAGCCAGGGCATAATACGGTAAATAAATACGAGCATGGGGATCCGCGTGTGAACGAAGCCCCACTCCCCCTCCCCTTTTGCTTTCGCTCCCGAGCCGGCGCTTTTTTTTCTTGAAATTTCCCTCTTAAAATGAAGGTGCGTGTTATACGCCTGTGCGTGTTATACGCCAATAAATACGGTACATATCTTATCTATCTAATTATAATAATACTTTAATTTCTAAAAATTGTCTATTTTCCATCATGTTCAGCCATCTAATTAGCAATATAATATCCCATCTAATAAATCAAAGCCACTATTTTCTTCAGCCTTACTTTAGCTTTCTTCTTTTCCAGCTAATCTTCAATGTCAGTGCCTTTGAGTCATCAAATAGTTCTCCCTCTATTTTTATATATATTGTTTGGAATAAGAAAGACCATTTGGTTGGAACTTTTTTGGAAGAACAAGCCCATTGGTATTCATTAAACCGCCACCCTGTTACTCCAAGTTCCTACAGTTGTCCTAACAGTTTTATCTTCCATTCAATCTGTTCTTCTTCCTTTTCCTCGAATATATTCTGCTTTCTTAATTTGTAAAAAGCCTTTTCCATTTTCAGTGTTGTCACTCCATTTTCTGAATCTTCAGTTGTCTGGGTCTGTTGGTCATTCATCTTAGAGTTTGGTTGTTCCATTTTTCCTTTTATTTTCTGCGTTGTTAATTCTTTAGTTGTAATCATGATCTGGGTTTGTACATTTAGATTAGAAAATTGTTCCTTTGTGTTGTTTCTTATTTTATCACACGCTGAGAGAATAGTCTCATGTATTGATTTCAACATGGAGATAATTTTTTTCCTGATCTTCATCCATATTTTCTTGATGGTGTGTTAAATTGAAGACTGTAGGGTCAAGTGTTAGAGATAATTTTTTGCCTTTTATAGCTGAGTATGGGGCATCTATTTCACTTTTTATAGGTGGTCTTTATAATAGAGATTGTTCATCAAATGAAAATTTACAATCCAAAGTATTCCATCATCTCGTGTAATAATGTATGCTTCACATTTAGGTGCCTCTTAATTAGTCTTTGCTGCCTTCGTTGTGTCTTGGCCTCTTCCTCCTCTGAGTAAAGTAGGACTAAAGTTAAGCTGTTGCAGAACTGTTGTTAGGATGAAAATAATAGGAAAAAAGATTTTGTTTCTCAGTTCTGACTGTCATATCACAGCTGAAAGGCTGGTGTTAGAAGTATTACAAAAGGATGTGTATGGACAGAAGTGCTGAGAGTGGTCTACCTGTCACTGGCATCTCAAGTTTGAGATCCAAAACCCAGGCAAACTTGGAACAACCCCTGGGGTAGATGTGATTGTTAATTCCAGGATCAATGGACTTTTTTTGAAGGACTAGGCAGCTTCCTTCATTTCAGTTGGAAATTAATTTGTGAGTCAGTCAATCAGAGCAGCTATTTTACCTTTATGGCTCAAAATTTGCATGGAAGTTTGAAAAAAAAAAGGTCTTTGCCAATTTAGAGCTTTTAAATCAAAATGATGAAAGTCACCCTGTGCCGGTATGTTCCAAGCTGTGCCCGTTTTGTATATGTTGGACATCCTAGTGCACGTACAAAAAGGGTGAATCTTGTGTCTCAAGAGTGTGATGCTACTCTTCTCTCTTGGCTGCCCTGTGGATGTCTCTGGAAAAGAATGGACTGAGTAGCAGAGCCATTTTAACATTCCCGGTATTTGTTAATGTATTTTCTTCTAAGGATTGTTATTTAGATTTCAGTCTCTGTTCTTGAAGAGAGAATAGAGCAAAAAAAAAAATTTTTTAGCATGGCATGCAACAAAAAAAAATGGGAAAGAAAGAAATTATAACTTCACACAAATAGACTCTTACAGTTGGGAAATATTTTTTTTTTATTTTGGCATTTTGACTATAATTGAATTTTAAAGAATGAAAGCAAAAGGCATTTCTGAAATAAATCCTTCCTGGGCAAGAAAGAATACTGTTCATACAGTATTGAATTAATGTGGGTTGATTTTTGCAGTAGCAGCAAATATAGTGGATCACTTCTGATGGGCAAGGAAATGTTTAACAACAGAATGGGCAGTAAACGCTAAAAAATAAATGAGGAGAACAAATTCAGCTACAGATGACATGAGGAAAAAATGATCCTAAAGGACTGAAATGGAAGAATTTGTTGCATAGCAAAAGAGGGGAAAATGCAGGAAAATTACAGAAAGCAATGTGATAATAGAATAGAATAGAATAGAATTTGGAAGGGACCTTGGAGGTCTTCTAGTCCAGCCCCCTGCTCGAGCAGGAGAACCTATACCATTTCAGACAGGTGACTGTCTAGTCTCTTCTTAAAAACCTCCACTGATGGAGCACCCACGATTTCTGAAGGCAAGCTGTTCCACTGGTTAATTGTCCTCACTGTTAAGAAGTTTCTTCTTAATTCCAGGTTGCTTCTCTCTTTGGTCAGTTTCCAACCATTGTTTCTTGTCTTACCCTCTGGTGCTTTGGAGAATAGTTTGACGCCCTCTTCTTTGTAGCAGCCCCTCAAATACTGGAATACTGCTATCATGTGGCCCCTGTTTCTTCTTTTCTTTAGACTAGCCAAACCCAAGTCCTGAAGCCGTTCTTCGTATGTTTTAGTCTCCAGGCCTTTGATCATTTTAGTTGCTCTTCTCTGAACTTTTCCCAAGGTCTCAGCATCTTTTCTGTAGTATGGTGACCAAAATTGGTTGCAGTATTCCAGGTGTGGTCTCACTAGGGTTTTTATAAAGCAGTACTAATACTTCGCGTGACCTTGATTCTATGCCTCTGTTTATACAACCCAGGATTATATTAGCTTTTTTGGCGGCTGCTGCATACTGCTGGCTCATAGTCAAGTGATCGTCCACTAGGACTCCAAGGTCCCTCTCATAGTTGCTGTCTAAATGTAAAACTTTGCTTTTCTCCACATTAAAATTCATTTTGTTGGATAGGGCCCATTCTTCAAGTTTGTTCAATAATTAGTTCATCTGCCAATAATCTGACTTTACATGAGAGCTAATTTGAAGAGGCCCTTCTCAGATAATTTGCATTCCTTTCCTCCTTTCTTTCCCTTAGTTCTAGCTATTTGCTCTTAGCCTTTAAATTTCTCCCCATCTGGAGATAACTTGATTCTCCCCAAAAGATTTATTCAGTCCACTTGGAGTTCATTTTCAAGCCATTGGAAAACTTGTACCAACTCAAATTG
>NW_015401630.1:0-4584 GCF_001527695.2 Protobothrops mucrosquamatus
TGTGTGGATGGAGCAGCGGCCAAGGGTTTATAAAGCAAGCGGCGGAGTCCTGCAGCTCAGAGGCGACACGGGGGGAGGGAATCGGAGCTAACCGAGGAAGGAGGCTGCTGTTTCTGCTGCCGCCGCCGCCAGCCGGGGCATAACACGGTAAATAAATACGAGCGTAGGGGATCCGCGCATGAACGAAGCCCCACTCCCCCGCCCCTTTTGCTTTTGCTCCCGAGCCGGCATTTTTTAAAAGGGCTTGACTCCAGCCTGGGATTCGGAGCAGGAGACGGCGCCGCTGCTGCTGCCGCCCGCGCTGCTGTGGACTTACAATATCCGAGCAAAAGACTTTGCAAAAGACCACCCCGCCAAGGGGGGAAAGGCGCGCAGTTGGGCACCGTCTGCCTTCGGCGTCTCTTTAAACGGTGCTCGGATATTGTAAGTCCACAAAGAACTGGGGGAAAGAACCGGGCGGGCGGGCGAGAGAGGCGGGCAGAAAAAAAGGGGGGGAAATCCACACACACTTGCGCAGGGAAAGGGGAAAATGGGTGGGCCGGCCGGCTCCCCTCTCCTCTTTGTGTGTGTGTGTGTGTTTCTCTCTCTCTCTCTCTCTCTCAATTCTCCCCCACCCCAAAAGCGGGGAGGGGGTGACCTTGCAAAAGGGAGGGGGCTTCTCCCGGTTGCGGGGAAGGCTGGAGGTGCGCCTTTCTCGGCCAGCACGGGTAAATTCGGCCGTATTCTTCAGCCAATTCTTCATGTTATGCTCCAGGTACGGCCCTCCCCCCTTCCCTTCCATTCCCTGCGGCACTGCATGTTGAGGCTGGGACGGAATACCCCGGGCCGCCGCAGCCAAGCGAGAGGGGGAACGCCAGACGCCTCGCCCGAAGGGGGGAGGCCTGGCGACGCTGCGCTCTGCCGGGCGCTCACCGACAGAGCTGGGGGGGCCGAGGCGGCCACGGAGGAACAGCCAACTGCCGGCAACCAGCCGGAACTGCTGGGGCTGGCCCGTATTGAAGAATACGGCCGAATTTACCCGGGCTGGCCGAGAAAGGCGCACCTCCAGCCTTCCCCGCAACCGGGAGAAGCCCACTCCCTTTTGCAAGATCGCCCCCTCCCCACTTTTGGGGTGGGGGAGAATTGAGAGAGAGAGAGAGAGAGACAAACACACACACACACACAAAGAGGAGAGGGGAGCCGGCCGGCCCACCTGTTTCCCCCTTTCCCTGCGCAAGCGTGTGTGGATTTCCCCCCCCCCTTTTTTTCTGCCCGCCTCTCTCGCCCGCCTGCCCGTTCCAGCTTCTCACTATCCAAGAATACCCTTCCATCTGACGTGGGGCGTGTTATCAACTATTGCTCCTTTGTGCAAAGTGCTACAATCGCGCGGTTACCAGAGGGGTGGGGTTGCAAAGAGACCGATTAGCCCAGGCGGAAAAATGTGTGTGCTGAAAAATGCCCCCTTGGCTTATACGCGAGTCACCATTTTTTCCCAATTCTTTGTGGCAAAATAGGTCCCTCGGCTTATAGTCGGGTCGACTTATACTCGGGTATATACGGTAATTGTACAGATGATTCAGATTGAGGAATAAAGCAAGTAAAGTATGAAAAAATATCCATCTCATCTGCAAACACATAGTTTGGATTGCCATTTTTTCCACATCACAAAATATAATACTCAAGGAAAGAAATTATGATTTGTTGTTTTCTAAACATGGCTTTATAAAAGTAAAAAAAAAGGTGAGTTCATTCAGGGGTTCAAGATTATTGTAATTTACAATAACATAACTATTAGTATTCATGATTTTGTTTTCTAGTCTAGACAATCTATCAGAGCTGACATTCATCATAAATTCAGATTGAAGAATAAATCAAGTAAAGTACCTAAAATTATCTATCTCTTCTGCAAACACATAGTATGTTGAATGGATTGCCACTTTTATTCCAAACCACAAAAAAGTAATAAAAAGAAAAGTTGGTTTATTTGTTGTATTTTTGTAAATATTACTTTGTAAAAGAAATAATGGGAGGTAGTTTTAGACTTGCAAGACTCTGTTATTGTAACCTTACAATAAAAGAATTATTAATATGTGTGATTTTGGTTTCCTACCCTGGACAATCTGGAAGGGATGACATGAACCTTGCAAGTAGGAAAACACTTTCCCTTCCCCTGCCTTAACTTTCCAGAGAATTCGGGAGGAGTGGGTGTTAATCCTGAGATGCTTTCTCAAAGAACACTTCTGGTATAGTCTCAAATTTCTTTTATCAGACTTTTTAAAAAATATGACTGCAGTTCTTCCTCTTGCCTTTCAAGGTTATTCTTACAGTGTATACTTAGTCCAAGAAAAAAAAAAAACTCACCTGGGGCATCTTGTAGACATTCAAGATGTTTGCCATGAAGGGACAGATGTAAGAGTTAGGTCCTGCAATAACAGATACTACCCAGTCTTTGGCATCACACTTATAGTTGGGGATGATTTTGCCACGTGTTGAGAGAAGCTCCATTGAAGCCAAGTAAGTCAATCCTGCCATGAAATAACTGTTAGAGATGTCAGTACCCAAGCTCATGTTGGATAATATATGCTTATTCTCATTTATCTCCTTTACAGCAAAAACCAAGGCCAGGATATGTTGGTAGCTCTGCAGGAAAAATCTGCAATGAAAGATATATTATGTTTTTTTCTGTGATAATGATAGATCTTATCCCAATAAAAGTCACTGATGTTTCATTAGGGCAGAGAGGCTCTAAGTCTTTGTTCCATGCATGCTCAACAGTTTTTGGAAAATAATTCAAAGCATGCAACTTTCCCTAATATTAAGTGAAATAATTAAATGATTAACATAGATTTAACTACAAATAGTACAGCACCTTGATAGTACATCACTAACGATTCATTTAACCGTAGAAAAAAAAGAAAATCTCAATATGGAATTTGAATAAAAATACCAGTGGGAGAGTTATCATAAGTGTGTTTGTGTATTTATTTGCCAGGGCAACCTATTAGAGAAAGATATATGGTTTAAGATATGCTATAGTTAAGAAGAGAAAAGCTTTACATGAGTTCATCAACCAGTTCTTCAGATGGGTGCCTTGTGAAACCAACTGGATCCAATATCATGTAGAACTGAGATAGTATCCCAGCCATTATGAAATCTCCTGGCTGAAAATACTTGTGCTTAATAAAGGGAAGTTTCCCCACAGAACATGCTTTAGTACACAGAACAAGGCATGTGGCTCCTGACAGTAACATTGACAACATTGCCATCACTACCATGGAAAATTCCATCTTCTTCAAGAAAACACTTTTCACTACATAAGAACCAGTTCTATCTGTAAGAATGAAAGATAACAGGAAAGAACTCTCACTTATTAGAATAAATATTCTTTCTAAGAAAAAAGGTTGTCACATCTCTAACATTTTGATCCCACAATTAACAGACCCTTTCAATCTTGAGCTATTCTTTGGTGCTGTGCCTGAGAATTCCTGAAAGAGTTGAGAAAAAAACCACATTAGTAAGATTCTTTGGGTAATTATAGGGGAAATCAGTGAATGTTTGATGAAGCTCCTTGGAGACTTTGGAGAAAGTAGAATGATGATATGTATGGGCTAGGAAAAAAAGAGCTCATAACTAAGAAGTGTAAAAGAGATAGAAAATTCAAATGAACAAATGCTAGTTCTGTAGCTGTAAACTTTAAATTCTCATAACTGAAAACTCTAAAAGAGATAGAGAAAAATAATGAAAGCATGATAAAGCATGATTTTTTTTCCAAAGCGCTAAAAAGAAGTTGACCCACAATGTTATAGGATCCTGCCCACCTTTAATTTATCTTTTTGATAGGTCTTTAATCACTTTGATTATTGTATTTGTAATGTAATTAAATCATGACATTTCTTTTTAACCTTTCTAATCGAAGAAGACCTGTGAACTGTGCAGAGTCCTTTGGGATGGGAACAGTGTGTAATACCAAGTGAATATGCAAATAATAAAGGAATACCATTGGAAACAACTTTTTATTTGAGCCACATTTACAAAGTGAATCAATCTCAAAATAGAATGTTCTAAGTTCTAGGAGGACCATATTTTTCAATACTGTTTTTATTGCAATGTAAAAATATAGCTTGGTTCTTTTCACTCATTTTAAATGATTTGTTACTCCATATCCTCAAAGTCACATGGGGTGAACCATATTTTTTTTCTGGCTTGATGAGTGACATGAGCCACCACCAATCAATTTATCCACGATTGATATTTTATAGCCCTGCAACATATCTCTTTATCAATCCTATATGGGAAATGAAAAATAATAATAATCTACCAGTCACAGGACTCCTTCCTCATTAATTGTGAAATTTGATTGCTGCTACAAATGTTGCTCCTTTTATTATATACAAAAACATAACCTGAATCAGTTTCTTTGTAATAAAAAAATAATGGTCACTTGAAAATATTTATTTTTACTTTGTCCTTTACCAGTACTTTTTTGACCACATGAACAAATAAATTGAAGAATATGATAATATACAAATACTAAAATAAGAAATTAACTTATTTATAAAATTTAAATCCTTCCTTCCTTCCTTCCCTCCCTCCCTCCCTCCCTCC
>NW_015401631.1:0-4583 GCF_001527695.2 Protobothrops mucrosquamatus
GGAATCTTCCTACTTCCAACACCACTAGGTGAAAGGAAAATTGCTTTTGGTTTGGGGAGGGAGGGAAATCTTCCCTGTTGGCGTCGCTCTGGGACGACTCAATCAGAAGAGTCATTTCACGAGAGTCGTATTTACATACATATACATCTCCCCGACCTTCATTTTTGTAACGACCTCAAGGTTGCGAGCACACACAATGTTCCCTTCTCCTATTTTCCCCATAACCACAACCTTGTGCGGTGGGATTGGCTGAGAAAGAGTCCCTAGCCCAGGGGTCTTCAAACTTGGCCCTTTTATGACTTGTGGACTTCAACTCCCAGAATTCCTCAGCCCAGGCACGCTGGCTGAGGAATTCTGGGAGTTGAAGTCCACAAATCATAAAAGGACTAAATTTGAAGACCCCTGCCCTAGCCCAAAGTCACCCAGCCGGCTGTCATTCCGAAAGCAGGATTATAACTCACAGACTCCTGGTTTCTAACCTGATGGTGCCTTACCAGACCCAAATGGTTCTAATTAATGCTATCACCGGAACCAGCTCTAGTACTTGCATTTGGGAGGAGCATATTATTTTGGGAGCAAAGAGGAGATAGAAAGACAGTGGGAAAGCTGTGGTCGGCTCCAGTTTTCACAGAGGTGATTGTTCTGTTTCCCAGCCTTCGGTTTCAGAACACTAGCTGCACAATAAATCGAGTCACGCAAATTTTTTTGTTTCCCAGGGCATCTAAAAATACGTTTATACTACTATATACTGTAGTCTATTAAGTATGCAATAGCATTATATATAAAAAAACCACAACTTAATTAAAATATACTTTATTACTACCGGTAGGAGCAAATGCTGTTGGAAATACGGCGCCGGTAGACTTCTTCGTGGCAGTTGCCACCGACCTTCAATTTGGGGCAAAAAAGAAAAATGCAACATCTGCGAAACGCAGTAAATAAGCATGCCGGTGGAAAGGGCAGAAAGAGAAGGAAACGTTTCCGTTTCTCCCATTGGTGTTGGTTTCTCTCCCTTCCCTTTAAGAAGCGGCCCAGCCCTCCTTTCAACCGCTTTGCCATTTAAAACGGGTCTGCAACCTTGACAACTTTTAAGACTTGTGGACTTCAGCTCCCAGAATTCCTCAGCCAGCTATGCTGGCTGAGGAATTCTGGGAGCTGAAGTCCACAAGTCTTAAAAGTTGTCAAGGTTGCAGACCCCTGATTTAAAACGACCCTAAGGGGTCCAAACATCCACAGATCACTTTTGCATATACGGCTCTGGGAATGAGGGAAAGGAACGGAAAAGCCCTTTGTATCGTGCGCGAACGAGAAATACTTCTCTCAGGACCAATAAGCAAAAATAAACTTTGGCGGGAAGGGAGATTTAACGGTCCGGGATAGGGCGGCCTTGCCCCAGCGCTCCTTTTGCGAGCGTCAAAGGACGCGGCGGCGGCAGCTGTGGACGGGGAGGAGTTTTTTTCCTCGAGGCCCGCTGGGTTCCTTGGCGTCGCGGCCTACCCCGGATCGGGTCGAACCGGGCGAGCCAGGGAAGTGGGTGGGCTCGGCGTTCCGGGCCGCGGCTGCGGAATCTGGGGCGGCTGGTGTGAACCTGGGCGCGCCTGGGAGGTGGCGCCTCCCCCGCCGCCTCTCACCTGCTTCCCATTAACCTCGCCTGCCGCGCCGCCGCCGCCTTCTTCTCCCGGCTTCTTATAAACTTCCCTTCGTTTACTCAGGCTGGTTTTCATTGCGGCAGGTTTGCTGGGGCTGCCTCTCTGTTTAGTTTATTAACCCACAGGGTTACTTTAACTAAATATTTGGGCGGGATCCTGCGGGGTTGAATTTCATCGTTTTCTAACGAAATTACTCACTTTTGCCAAGCCAAACAGAGAGTCCTCTATCGATTTGTAGGCCGTCTCTTCGGGCGGCCCGCGAAAGGAAAGGAAGAAAGAGAAGAGAAAGGGCGCTCCGGGGCCTGGCCACAGCCTGGATCCCCGAAGGTTGCAGCGCCAGCCTTGGGCAGGAGGGACCCCTCTGCCGCGACCAGGCTCTGTTTTGGGGAAGCGCTGCTTGCTGTGGCTCAAGCGGTTTGCAGCTAGGAGGGGCAGGCCAAGAATTGGTGGTGCCCCTTTTGTTTTAGATGTCTGCAGTTCATGGGGGCAAATGGAAGAAAACCACCGGCTTGGATCCACCCAACCAAACTAAGCCCAAACCATAGTATGCCTTAAAGTGCAACTTTTTTTTGCTAAAGGCTAGTGGGGTTGCCAGGTCTGCTTCCAAAAAATAGCGGACAAGCGGGGGGTGGGGGTGGTTAAGTAGTAAAAAAAGTAGACTGTACAGCTTTAGATTACGTACCATTTCATCATAAAGCTTTTGAATAAAAAAAATGTCCACTATTTTGTGAAAAAAAATAGTGAACATAATGTGAAAAAAGTGGACTGTCCACTCAAATAGTGGACACCTGGCAACCCTAACTTAGGCTACAGTTCTTCTTGGGCATCTTTCTGTGGCATTGGGTTCCTCTGGTGTTAAAATTCAGGGCTCATTGTAATGGCAGGATGCTGCTTTCCAAATGGTTCCTGCCATAGATATTGTGTGTTCCTCATATATTATGCCTGTGGATTATCGTGATCTGCTAAGCTAGTAATTCCATCAAAGGAAACAAGATTAGCCGGCCATGATTTATTGGTGACAAACCCATGATGTTAATTGCAGCATGCCTATCCAAGTCCTCAAGAATATGCTGCTTGATAATTCGTCTGAAGACCGTGTTTGGTTTAAATGTCAAGCTGACAAGTTTCCTGGGTCCTCCTTTCTCCCCTTTTGTGAAGGTAGGGATAACATTGGGTTTTCCATCAGTCTTCTGAGACCTCATTTGTCCTCCAGAGTTCCCAGAGATTACTGAGAGTTGTTCTGTGGCTGGTTCTAATTTGTTCAGTACCCTGGGATGTAATCTATCTGGCCCTGGAGACTTAAATTCCTTTAAATTGGTTAAGTTCTGGCTTACCCTCTCCTTGTCTATTCCAAGCTGCAGTTCACTTGTTTTCCCACTGACATAATGAAGACCATTTCAGATTCCATTTTCCTTCTGAAAGGAGACAGGAGCAAAATGGCAAGTTCTCACTTTGGGGGTGAAGTGACAAAGGCAGGCAACCATGGCCTCTTCCTTGCTCAGCCGTAACCCTTCAACTTGCTACTGTACTTGGGGCCCCTCACTTTTCTGGGGCATCCAACACAGCTTCATATGCTGCAGCTTAAACTGGCCCTAAAAAACTTCCCTACGATCATATCCAGTACAGATCAATTAATTTCATCTCTAAGATAAATGAATGGTAAAGCATTGCCAAGAAGCTGTGATAATAGTGATTTAATAATATGGGATAGTTCTCATATTATGACTACTCATTCAGTGTATATTCAAAAATATGACTGAATGGAATGAGAGATTTATGACTGGGTCTGTGAAGCTGTAGCTCTCACAATGTCCCCATGATCTCATAGTCGCCATTCAGGCACTTTGAAATCAGCTTGCAATTATGACGGTCGCAGCATCTCTCATCACATGATGGCCATTTGCAGCCTTCCCTGTCAGCTTCCCCTAAGCAAAGCCAATGGGAAAATCAGAGGAAGGTCACAAGTTGCTCCAACTTCTGCTTTATCACTCCATAGCATCTGCCTGCAGAACATGCCCCTCCCCTCCCTGCAGGCACACACACACACACTCACCTGGTGCTCTCACCCACCAGCCTGCTTGCCTGGGACTCCAGCCTCTACCCACAACATGATTGTGTAAGTCCTCACTTAGTGACCTGTGCATCCTGAAGTTACAATAATAACAAGGATATGTGTTGCTACGTGATGCAGTCACGTGACATTGCACTTTAGGACTGCATTACTTAGCCACAGCCAATTGCTGTCATAAACTGAGGGCTGTCTTAGAATGCTAAGGAACTGGAAAGAGCAGCAAAGATGGTAAGGGGCTTAGAGGCTAAATTCTACAAAGAAGGATTAAAGCAACTTGGTATGTTGAGGATCCAAACTGGGTCAGTCACTGGGATCAGAGGTTGGTATGTTCTGTTTAAAGAAGAGAAGGCTCAGGGGAGACATGATAGTCTTCTAATATCTGAAGGGATATCACAAGGAAGAAGGCATAGATTGAGATCTGAGAATAAGGCAACAACCAGTCGGTACAGCTTTACAGTGAAAGATTCAGGAGGAAACTAGAGGAATTTCTGACTGTAGGAGCTATAAAGCAATGGAACAGCCGGCCTTCTGAAGGTATGGTGCTCCATCACTGGAGGTTTTCCAAGTAAAGACCTGATAGCCATTTTGTCTAAAATGGTATGAGGATTCCTGCACTGGACAGGGTATCAGACTAGAAGGTCCCTTCCAACCTTATGATTCTAACTGGAAAAAGTATGACTAATGACAATTCAAGGTTTTTTTATGGACTGGGAACAGGATGGGAACAGCAAACATAGGTTATGGGCCAAAAGTAAAGGGTGTGTTTGTACTTGTTAAAGTGACAACAACAACAGAAAGGGAAAGAAAGGCAAAAAGTCTGAGAAAGATTTTTCCCAGTCAGGCCTGAGTGAGTGTTTCCAAGA
>NW_015401632.1:0-1254 GCF_001527695.2 Protobothrops mucrosquamatus
CTGGGGGGGTAGTTCGTTCCAGAGGGCGGGGGCACCCACAGAGAAGGCCCTCCCCCTGGGGGTCGCCAGCCGACACTGCTTGGCCGACGGCACCCTGAGGAGACCCACTCTGTGGGCGCGTACCGGTCTATGGGAGAGAATCTGCGGCAGAAGGCGGTCTCGGAGATAGCCAGGTCCTATGCCATGGAGCGCTTTAAAGCTGGAATGACCAAGGACCTCTCCTTTTGGAAGTCTCCATACTAATTACCTACAATCTTATTTCCCATGACTCTGGAAACCTCTGTGATAGGAATAAATAGATGATTGATTATGCTATTGCTGCTGTTGCTGATGATAATGATGAGGATAGATAGATAGATAGATAGATAGATAGATAGATAGATAGATAGATAGATAGATAGATAGATAGATAGATAGATAGATAGATAGATGGTAGACAGACAGACACACAGATAATAGATTCTTTCCTATTATTAATTTCTTTCTCCCCATACTTTTACTTACTTTTTGTCCCATTAATTATGTTTGCTGATAATTAATAAGTAACAAACTTTTTTTGCTGGCTGAACTAAGCAATGTGTAAGCTTGCTGTGATCTGTATATATATGAATTGGCTGGGATTATGTGGGACGCAAGCTGAACTGAAAATTACGCACAATAATTTTCCAGCAAAGGTTGGCTACAGTTTCATGACCTGATTGGGACTCTGTCACATGTTCATTCAATCAGAACCAAAAATATAGTTATCTTGTACAGAAAGAGTCTACTATTTCTGTAATATACTTGCTATAATTATTCTTGCTATACAGGCATTAAACCAGATCGCTGCTGCCAGAAAGAATATAAGGTGCACAGCTGCTATTCCTTGGCATTAGCATTTTATTCCTGTCTTATGACATTATTAACAGGCTCTAATATACCAGGTAAGCACTTTCATGCCTATTTTAATATGCCCTTCCTTGTTAATTACCAGCTTTAATGCAATTACATGTATGTTAAAATTAATTCATCCTGAACGATACCAAAATGTTGAAATAAAATTCATGGGGAAGATAAAAAATGTGTTGCAGATACCTCAGACTGGGAGAACAACAATCTCAATCTATTGTCAGATTTATAGCTAACATAACACAAGGGGAGAACATGAAAAAAGGGATATGGAGTTACTTGGTGTTTGCAAGTCTTCCATACAATTATTGAAATAGTATTTGTGTATAAAAATTTAAAGGCAATTGAAGAGATTTAGGACTAAGC
>NW_015401632.1:9111-13693 GCF_001527695.2 Protobothrops mucrosquamatus
AGAAGCAACCTAGAACTAAGGAGAAACTTCCTGACAGTTAGAACAATTAACCAGTGGAACAACCTGCCTCCAGAAGCGGTGAATGCTCCAACACTGGAAGTTTTTAAGAAGAGACTGGACAGCCATTTGTCCGAAATGGTATAGGGTTACCTGCCTGAGCAGGGGGTTGGACTAGATGACCTCCAAGGTCCCTTCCAACATTATTATTATTATTATTATTATTATTATTATTATTATTATTATTATTATTATTATTATTATTATTATTATTATTATTATTATTATTATTATTATTATTATTATTATTATTATTATTATTTTGGTAGGTTAACACTTCATATTTCTCATCTATAAAATGTTTCTTGTGCTCAAACTCATAAAGATGTTTTTGGGGCAAAATCCAAGTTTATATTTATTTCATACCCTAAGAATAGCCCATCTAAGATAATGATTTTTCTACCAAAATTTAATTAAATTTCAAAAAAAGATAAAATACAAGGAAACAGAAAAAAGATTAAAGGGGGGGGAGTTGAAGAAAAAACAAAATTGACATTGCAAGAAGAAAAGGGAAAACAAATATAGAAAAGAATAACTTCCAGCTTTCTTTGGTACAGATGCAAGTATAAAATACAATAACCTTTTGCTGTAAAATTAACCATAACATACAATACTCCTATAATTATAATCCATTCTAATCACCAAACCCCAAAGTTAAAATTTTATCTCTTTCCATTTCAAGCACCAAAACTGGTTCCCAGGTAGAAACAAAGCTAGAGAAATTCTTTTCTTTAATCAAAGTAGTCAATTTTACCATCTTTGCCATTAATTTTACCATCCATCCTTCCATTATGGGAATTTTCATATAAAAATCTCACTGATGTTATCATATATAAAAACATAATCCCATGTTTTTTCCCCAGTCTGTTTGTCTATCAAACCTAGAAAAAAAAACTCTCTAGTATCAATTGTACATTTATTTTAAGAGTTAAAGCACAAATCTGATTACAATGTTTCTTGGCTTTCTTACATGTTCACCAAAGATAATAAAAAGTACCTTCATATTGGTTACATTTCCAGCACATATTTTACACACTTTAACAATTTATCAAGTGTCTCCCTCAAAGAATTCTCCTTCAAATTGTAATTCAGTATTACATTTCAAACCCTTACTCCACATGTTGTCTCTTTGTTCATGTATTGTGTTGTATCCAAAGCTTTTTGTCCCTTTAGTCATACAATCTTTAACATCTTTATCTTCTGTATTCATTTTCAATAAGAGTTTATATATCTTAGCAATAACATGTTCATCATTAGTACATAAATCCAGTTCAAAATCAGTTCTCATTCACGAAAACAAAATTCTTCTTATCCAATTTGAATCTGTCTGTCAACTGAGCATAAGTAAACCATTGATGAATGTAACATTCCTTTTCCAGGTTTTTCTCAGTTTTTTAATTTAGGTTCTCCTTCAGAAAAATCAATAACTCAGCATAGGGTAATCATGTTTGTGTAACTATTATTTCTCTTCTAAAGAAAACTTCTTGGGGTGACAATCATAAAGGAATTTTGGAGTCAATCTTGCTTTATATCTATTCCAGATCATCATTATGGCATGCCTATCTAAATGATTTTGGAAATCTATATTGACCTTAATTTTGTCATTTCATAAATACCAATGCCACCCTAATCTCAGACCATTGTCTTCCAGTTCCAGTAACCTCTTATTCCTCAGACTCACCCAATCTTTCATTCATATCAAACAACAAAGACCAAAGTAATATTTTAAATCAGCTTATCCTAGCCCACTTTTTCTTTGGTATCTTGCAATATTTAATTCTTGGCATTTTTAGTAACACAATGATTTTAAAGTCTACTTTCACAGTACCATTATCATACCATAAAATCCAGGCCATCCAAATCTCAAATCATGACCGTCTAAATTCAGTAACCTTCTATTTCTTAACAATACCCACTCTTTCATTTAAACAAAACAGCAAAAAGCAAAATATAATTTTAAATCTGATAGACCCAATCCCCCCTTTACTTCACATCTTGTCATTCTTTATATTTAATTTGGGGATTTCTTTTTTACTTGCCATTCAAATTTAGATATGTCCTTCTCCCATTAGTTGCCAAAACAGATATTGGCTGGAGTAAAAATAACATTCTGGGTAAAATGTTAATCTTAATCATAGAATTTCTCACCAACAGTGATAATTTTACTTTATACAGTCTTGGCGTGTCTTTTTTAATTTCATGCCTTAATTCCATGTTTTAACATAATTGTTTTGAAATAACAAACCCTTCAAAATTGTCATAGTAATACCCAAATATTTCTATATACCTTCTCAATCTTGAAACCTGTTTTATTCATTACTTCTGTTTTTTGCTAAATCTTTGTCTTTTGTTTATTAATCTTGCTAATGACCCAGATTCTTTTAATTTGCTTTAAAGGGAACCGCAGGACCCAGTTTAACTGTTCAAAACAGTAATGATCTGTCCAATCCTGCTAGGTAATCCTGCCTTTGATGCTGTTTTCTGTTCTTCCACTAGCCACTAAGATAATTACATTTGTTAAACTGTTTTTTTTATTCTCTTTCTCTGTCTTCATTGAGACAGGCAGCAGGCTACAAGCCATCATTTATCAGAACTGTTGTTTTGTCTGAACCAAAACAATGCTTAATTCCTAGATTCAGCTTCTCCATTCAGATAGTCTGCAAACTGAGATATGGTCCTTCTTTGAAGAAAGAGACAGACTATTGATGTCTAAGAAGCATTGCAGGATGAGAATTGGATTTATTTATATACTGATTTTTGGTTGTATCTTTTGTTGCTACAAATAATGTTGTAATATTTCTCAAATTAATTTCCAAAATTATTTTTTGCTAAATTTAAACATATCATGTAAAAGAGGAAAATACCCACCAATGTCCTTCCAACAACAGGAGGATAGAGCCTATTGACAGGATGAATTCCCTCATATTCATACAGATGAGTAGAAAACATCTAGTTGCTTAATGTTAGTTTTAATTTGTCAGTCTCTGGAGGAATTTCAGTCAAAGGCAAAGTGTAATAAAATTCAGACCACTAATCAAGCTGGTGAAGAGAGAGAGAGAGAGAGAGAGAGAGAGAGAGAGAGAGAGAGAGAGAGAGAGAGAGAGAGAGAGAGAGAGAGAGAGAGAGAGAGAGAGAGAGAGAGAGAGAGATAAGCCAGAGCCAATCCATAACTTGAGTTGTGAAATCATCTAATCTGGGGTTCTGAAGGAATTGTAATAAAAATACAGAAAGCATGAAATGTGTAACAATGACAGTAGAAGCAGCAAAAGGGAGCTGCTGCAGATGAGAGAGGCTTTTGTTGTTGTGTCTTCAAGTCAGTGTTGCCTCCTGGCAATTGCCTGGACAAGTCCCCTCAGTATTCTTGGCAAGATTTAGGAAGTGGTTTGCCATTGCCTTCTTCCTTGAGCTAAGAGTGACCAGTCCAAGGTGACCCAACTGGCTTCATGACTAAGGTGAAACTAAAACTCACAGTCTCCAAGTTTCTAGCTTGATGCCTTAACTACGACACTAAACTCAAGAAAGACATATCATATTACAGAATCATAGAATCACAGCATTGGAAGGGATCTTGGAGGTCTTCTAGTCCAACCCCCTGTTCAGCAGAAAAGCCTATATCATTTCAGACAAATGGTTATCCAATCTCTTCTTAAAAACCTCCAGTGATGGAGCACCCACAACTTCTTGAGGCAAGTCATTCCACTGATTAATTGTTCTAACTGTCAGGAAATTTCTCCTTAGTTCAAGGCTGGTTTTCACCTTGATTAGTTTCCATCCATTGCTTTGTGTTCTGCATTCAGTTGCTTTAGAGCAGGGGTGTCAAACTGCCGGCCCACAGGCCAGATGTGTCATGGCGAAACTGCGCCCACCCCATTGCCGGCAATGGAAAAAAAGTCACAATACATTGTGACACATCACATGAAGTTGAGAGTTTGACACCCCTGCTTTAGAGAATAGATTAACTCCCTCTTCTTTGTGACAGCGCCTTAGATAATAGAACAGAGCTATCTCGTCACCCTAGTCCTTCTTTTCATTAAGCATATAACATATATGTACAAAGAAAGTTATTATTTGCCCTTTCTACACCCTGCAACTGTTTCAGCTTTCTGCTTTTCAGCCTCAGTTCTCTGAAGTTTCCAGGATTAGCAGACTTTTTTTTAAGCAGCTATTAAGAAATAATGGTAGTGTCATTTGCTGGAGTAAGATTTGTCTCCTATTCTATTTGTATTTTGAGGCAATGGTATTTTCTAAATAAGATGAAAGTAGACCAGTGCTCAGGTAGTTAACCTTGTGCTCAATTATTCATTCTAATTGAAATATGTGTTGAGCATTTATTTATTTATTTATTTATTTATTTAATTTTTATCCCGCCCTTCTCCTTACGGACTCAGGGCGGCTGACAGCCTTGTAAAACAGATACAAAAATAAAAATACCCAATTTAAAACCTAATTAAAATGAAATATTTGCTGTGGCCTATGTCAATTAAAATTACTCTTAAAACCCCACTAAAAATTCCCCTAGGCCAAT
>NW_015401633.1:0-4582 GCF_001527695.2 Protobothrops mucrosquamatus
TTAATGACATTGCATAAGATGCTGTAATTGCATTTTGAAATTGATCTTGATTTTTCCCTATGATAAAATGGAAATGAGATGGTTACAATTCATAACTTAAATATAACATTCTGAGATATCGGGTGCCAGTTTTTTAAACTTGGGTTCATTATACTGTTGCTGTCTCTCTATCCCCCCTCACATGCACATACGCACGCACGCGCACGCACGCACACACACACACACACACACATAGTGCATTTAATGACATATCAAGGTGTTTTCTTCCAATTATCTACAGTTTGAGGAAGACAGATTTTTAAAAAATTCAGGCAGGAGTTGATAAACAAGTTGAAGACCTGGCAGAGAATGAAAAATGAATTACTGAAACCAGAGGCAGAACTATCCTAATGAAAATGAAGAATGAAAAAAGCTTTAAAGAGTTGTGAGCTCACCAACTCACAACAAAGAAGCAAAATGGAAATGTATAGGAAATGGAATCTAATAACTAAGGACGAGTACTAAGTGGTAGTTCTAACTGTAGACTAGAGTGAGAAGGCTAAAGCTTGAAATGGATGACTGTAGCTTTTTCAGCTGGTAATCTACTAGCATTTTGAAATCTTTCTCACTAAGTATCACCAAGTCTAATCATTCCTGTACCTATGTATTTGATTTGTCCTATTCATGAGGAAGACCTTGCTGTTACCACATTTGACCATTCAACTTATTTGATTTGGTCCAATGTTTGGCTTCAGTTCATAATGTAATTTTTGTCTTCTGAAATATTAGCTATCATCTGCAAAATTGATAGATGCTCCTTCTACTCCATTCCCTTTGTCATTAATAAAGATATTGGATAATAGTTACCCAAAGACAGAACTGCCAAGGGACCTCACTTCATACGTCTCATACGTACAGAACCGTTTACATTGCTGCCTGGAATATTTGGGGATATCCTTATGCAATATGTATCATCAAGGCGTATTAGCAAAATATTGTAGAGCTCTGCAAATTTTGGGATTTGCGTATAAACGATGCTGGCAACATTGCAAAGATGGTTTGGCGGACTTGTCATTACAAGGCTTATTCAAAGAATAAAAATAATGTTTGTTTATCGTGTATTGTAATCAGTGATGTTAAAGAATGCATTGCATTTTTTATTTAAGTGAAACTTTGCTTTATTAATAGAAATGGTGAACTATAGAATCAGTTTGGTCTAGTGATTAAGACATCAGGTTAAAAACCAGGTCACTGAATTCTAGCTCTGCCTTAAGCATGAAAGCCAGGTTGGTGTCTTTGGGCCAGTCATTCTCTCTCAGCCCTATTCACCTTACAGCGTTGTTGCTGTGGGGAAACCAGGAGAAAGAAGGAGTATCAGGTATGTTGGCTGCCTTGAGGTATTTATAAAAATATTAAAGGTAGGATTAGCATTAGCATTAGACCCTCCCATGCTAGGTAAGATGAGCTGTAGTGGTGCAGTGGTTAGAATGCAGTACTGCAGGCTACTTCTGCTGCCTGCCGGCTGCCTGCAGTGTGGTAGTTTGACTATAACTGGCTCAAGGTTGACTCAGCCTTCCATCCTTCCGAGGTTGGTAAAACGAGGACCCAGATTGTTGGGGGCAATATGCTGACTCTGTACACTGCTTAGAGAGTGCTGTAAAGCATGTGAAACAGTATATAAGTCTAAGTGCTATTGCTATTGCTATATCAGGCAGCCAGGATCTCTAGCACTTTCGGTCTTTGGTGAGTACTTTAGTGTCTTCCCATGTGATGTTTAGAGTCCTTAAGTCGTCTATGAATGTATTTCGCCATGTAGTTTGAGGGTGTTGTCTTGGCTGTGGGATAGATAAATAAAATTTATTGATATGATTTAGTTTAAAATCTGAGAAAATATTTTTTAATTTAAGGACTGATAAGTCTGCCTTCCTTTTTAATAGACATGCAGTGGTTATGGAATCAGGATGCATCTCGAGATTTGCTCCTTGCCGTTCATCCTCCCAATTATATTGTGTTATGGAATGCTGATACTGGCACCAAATTGTGGAAGAAAAGTTATGCAGAAAACATTCTTTCTTTTTCATTTGATCCTTTTGATCCTTCAAATTTAACATGTAAGTTTGATATCAGAGAACTAATGGTCTTCTAGTCCATATATATGACTATTGCTATTAATCAGATATTTGTTACTGGATATAACTGCCAGTTGCATAGAAATTAATAAAAATTAGGCCAAAAGCAATATAAAATGATTGAATGAATCTGGTATGACATTTTGAGAAATAGCTTGGAAACTAATTGTGATTTGAGGATTGCTAGTTTGAAACATACGTTAAGTAAATACTAATGCTAAACACTCTAGTTATTTAAATTATTTGATAGCTCTGCTATCAAAAGGATATGTTTTTCAGGTTCTAAAGCAGACGAATAAAGGATAAGAACAAGAGTTTTGAATTTGCAATCTTCTATCAAAACATGCATATAATGCTATGCTGGTTTGTAACTTGACTTCAGAACATGACCAGTGTAAAGAAGCTTCCAAACTGCTCAGATAATGTCCATTTATACCTGTGATGTTTTGTACAGCTGTGTTATTCTGTAATACAAAGATTTATTTATTTATTTATTTATTTGATTCATAGCTTTCTGCTTTAGAAAGTACTCGAAGTCACTATTTTTTTAAATATATATATAAAAGGACAAAAGGAAATGCAGAAGAATCATTATTTAGTATAGTTGTACCCAGCCATGCGTTTTTGCTGTGGCTCAGTCTGGTAAAAGCGTGTGTTGCTTTTACGTCCAACAGATGGTACTGTTTTTTTAAAAAACATGTTTTTACCTGTCACAGGTGTGACATCTATATAATATAGGTATATAAAAACGCGCGTATTCGAATGCAACGTTGTGTCAAAATTTCAATTGGTGAAGAACTTTTGGAGATTTAAGATTTTGAACAAACGAAGATTTACATTTTTATTTATATAGATGTTTACTCCACATAAATCCATTGGTACTTAGTTCCAAGTATGTAGTGTTCTTACAGATAAGTGTACTACAAGTTAAGCAGTTAAGAACACCTGAAGGTTTTGAGAAGATAATGCTTTGTTTACACTGCTTCATTTTGAAGTAACAAATACAATGTACTGAAGATTTTTTTTTCTTAGTACTCATATACATAAAAACCATATAAATTTAACTATTGAGACTGTTTGGCCTATAATCAATGAAAACAAAATAGTCCTCTGGTTTTTTGCCAGGAACATTCCTTTGAGCTGTCTGCCATCTACTTCAGCACTGCATGAAATCATTTACATTTGAACTCTATTAGTATAGTAACCATGAAATTATGTGATTTAACTACTTTGTGTATTTACTACTATTATTTTTTTTTCATGCAGTGCTTACAAGTGAAGGAATAGTGTTTATTTCAGACTTCTCTCCTTCTAAAGCTCCTATCAGTTCAGGAAAAAAAGTCTACATTTCCAGCCCTCATTCTAGCCCTGTTCATAATAAGTTGGTATCTGCCACAGGAGCTAAAAAGGCTCTGGACAAAGTAAAAATTCTCATCACTAATGAAAAACCAAGGTATGTATTAACTATGATTTCTCCCAATGTTCTCAAGAATTATTCTTTTCAAACTGCCTTACTTAATAATCATGCCCTTAACAATCATAAACTTGATCATTACATTTTTCCCCCTGGCAAACACTGAAATATATATATATTATTTCTTTCTCATTCCATATAGTTTTCTTCAAATACTTAATCAAATGTATCAATTTATATTGTAATGTGATTTTAACAAGCAAACATTAACTCTAAAGTAGAATTAAATAGTTACAATGTTGCTTCATTTTTCAATAGCTTTGATGGCAATTTCAACTTACTTTTTATGTCTATTTAAATTCTAGTGATTATAACGTACAGAATTATCAAAAATGAAACTGGGGCTGTCAGTGCATTCTTTGTAGCTTAATAAGTGGTACAGACAATTTTTTGTGGTATTTTAAAATTTAAACTCTTAAGCTTTCAGTATTTCTCTTAGTCTATATCCTCCAGTTGAATTACCAAATCAATTTTGGATTGGTTAGGGTGGGGAAAAATTATGTACTGCTGGAAAGCATTGGGAAATAAGTAAGTTGTTCCCTTTCAACTACTAATGCATTAATGCAAGGCAATCAATCAAAATATCGGTTACTTGGATAAAATCTACAATCCTATATTAGCCCATATATACTGTCACATTAATTGATAAGTGAGATGTATACTTTACCTGGACTTTATAAAATGAATACCACTAGCCAGAAGTCAATACATCAAACAATAGATTCATTTTGGCCTAGTCAGAACTTATGAACAAAGTGAAATATAAAATTCCTTTCATCAGTTCAGATATGAATTGCAGTATATTTTATTTATTTATTTTATTTATATTTGAATTTATATCCCGCCCTTCTCCCGTAGGACTCAGGGCGGCTGACAATCTATTTAAAATACATACAAGACAATACAAATTTAAAATTAATTAAAAAGAATATTAAATATTTGTCGAATTAAAATATAATTAAAACCCCCCTAAAAATTACCCTAGGCCAGTCCTGCAAGC
>NW_015401634.1:0-4581 GCF_001527695.2 Protobothrops mucrosquamatus
AATTCAAATGGAAAAAGTAGGAGATTAAAAATACACCCCGAAGTCATTTACCTTCCAGTGTCCAGGTAAGAAAAAAAAAATAGAACATTTGGCCAAATCATGAATCTACTCTTAGGTGATAGCGCTGAGGATGCTACCTAGTTGGGTAATGAAACATCTGTAAGAAAACAATGGAGGAGGAGGAGGAGGAGGAGGAGGAGGAGGAGGAGGAGGAGGAGGAGGAAAAAAAGCACCAAGGACCTCACTTATCAAATTGATGTTCAGGACCATGGAGAGTTCAGTATAAGATTGAGTTACCAGACCACAAAGGAAGACATTTGAAATGTTGTTTCCATTCTAGGCTGGAGGCTGTCCAAGGAGAGTCAGTAGGTACGGTGTGTGTGTGTGTGTGTGTGTGTGTGTGTGTGCGCGTGCGCATGTGGAGATGAAGAGAGATGGTGGCTATTTATTTATTAAACAGATCTGCAGCTTCTCAGTTTCTCACTTGATCTGTTTGGGCAGAAGGGAGTCTTCTTTTATTTCTATTTATGAAATGGATTCACTCCCACAGTTTTGGTTCGATTCTAGGCAGTTCACAAGTCTAAAAACACATCGACAACAACAGAACACTGTCACAACAGAAACTGTAGCACAATAAAACAAGCCAAACAGAGCTGAAGTTGGGACTGATGGCTCCGCAAATCAGTCGCTAAAGCTATCTCTCCAGAAGAGCTGAGCAGAGTTTATCTTTTTTTTTTTGACCCATCCATTTCATAAAGACCGTGTAAGATCATACCGACCAAATTTGCCTGGTGCTTTCCTTGTGTGATGTGTTTGGGACATGGTTTGCTAAAGTCACCCTCATTAGAGATATTTGGGGAGGGGGGAGAAAATGCATGAAAGAAGGAGAGAAAATAACATGGAAAATTCTCTGAGTCTTTCCTCACCATGAATATAAGAGCCCATTTTTGTAAGAACGCAACACGAACATCAACAGAATGACCACTTTGAGTGGCTGGAAAGGAAATGAGATTCAACAATCTGCTTTTTCTCTTTAGTCTAAAAAAAGAGCAGAGGCTCCATCTGGTAATCTCAAAACAGTATCTGAGCATCTGATACTGTTTTGTACAAACGGCGTTTCTTCCCTTCCAAATATTTTTTCATTTCATTTTATTTGACATGTTCCTCAAAGTTTCTGATGGTTGTAGGGTGAGAGATATCTGGTATCTGAACTCTTTAAGAAGGAGGTAATCTCATCGCAATCTTCATAAAAACAAAATCTCCTTTGACTCCTTCTATCTTAATTTGGAAGTTCTGGTCTCCAAAAAAAAAAAGGTGAAGGTCTAAACTGTAGAAGATCAAAGCCCATTGTGTATTCCCGGGGTTGAATTATAACTGATTTTGCCCTGCTCCTAAGAAAAGTATTTGGGGTCCCACTTGAATCTAGGCTGTGAGTTCTAGACTTGCCTTAGGCAGAATGTCAGTTGGACAACCAAGGAAATGAAGTTCTATGTAACTTTATATTAATAATGAATAGAATAGAATAGAATAATAGAGTAGAGGGGAGGAATAGAATGGAGTGGAGTGGAGTGGAGTAGAGTAGAGTAGAGTAGAGTAGAGTAGAGTAGAGTAGAGTAGAGTAGAGTAGAGTAGAGTAGAGTAGAGTAGAGTAGAGTAGAGTAGAGTAGAATAGAATAATAGAGTAGAGGGGAGGAATAGAATGGAGTAGAGTAGAGTAGAGTAGAATAGAGTAGAGTAGAGTAGAGAATAGAATAGAATAGAATAGAATAGAATAGAATAGAATAGAATAGAATAGAATAGAATAGAAACGAAACAAAACGAAACGAAACGAAACTGGAAGGGACCTTGGAGGTCTTCTAGTCCAGCCCCTGCTCAAGCAGGAGAACCTATACCATTTCAGACAAGTGACTGTCTAGTCTCTTCTTAAAAACCTCCAGTTTCCACATTACATTTCAAATATTAGCAGATGCCTGGGAGCTTTAGATATCAAGGTGGCATCACCAAACACATTTTGAAGCTCAGCCCATCCCACCAGTCTCTTATAGTGGGGAAAAATGGAGAAAAGAGTGCTGAGAAAGCTTATGGAAAAACAATAAATAAATGACTCAGTTTGAAATTGGATCCCAACTTTTTTTAAAAAAAGAGAGCGAAAGAGCAGCTACTGTTCCTAGCTAATGTCTTGATGGGCTTCGGGTCATTTTTCCTCACTCTTGCATATAATAGATGTTTGAGATGAGATTACTTGGAGGAAAAAAATTAAGTATTTTTTCCATCAATTTGAATTTCCCAGAGGGAGGAAGATGCACGAAACATCAGACAAAAAAAATTGTATGAGTTATGAGTACTAATTCTTTTGCCCTATGAATGTGAATCTGTCTGATACAACTAATATAAACTATTTAAAATCCAGGGTGGGGATGAGGAGGTGTGGATGTTAACAAAGACGGATAAAATGAAAATCCAAAATAACTGAAAGAGAAACCCCATTGGCGTTGATAAAAATCACCATCGGTCAATTGCAAAAGGCAGCTTTATTTGGAATAGCTTACATCCTGTGAGAATACCACCATCAGACAACAACCTATCCCAGGTCTTTGAAAAGAACTCAATGGGTGGATAAAAATGCCAAAACCAATCTAAACATCTGGCTGAGTGTTCAGCCCATCATAATAATCCCTTGATGTGGTTGTGGAGCTTTCATGGCCTGAGGAAGATGAGAACTAGGCCAGAGGTTCAACCTAGACAAGGAACATCTGTCCCATAAACAATATGGGGAAATGTAATTGACAGAAACTCATATCACATTGGTTGCATGGGGATCAACAAGGTCCATGCTAGGTGTCACTTAGACATCTGGTGACAAGTGGGCTACAGGACTCAAGACTGTTGGCTGAGCAGCTTCAGGACTACAGGATGAAGAGTGGAAAAGACTAATGGAAGAAAACTCTCAACGTTGCTAACCGATGTTGTAGCTGATGCAGATCAACATCTGGTTGAAAACAAGCAAAGCTTCCATGAGGGGCAAAACTAAGGGGCAAAACCTTGCTGTCACTGACTTTGGCTCATCTTGGAAAAAGCAAAGCAAATGTTTTCTGGATGGGATACCATTAGGTGATCCCAGGGGGATAGGCTAAATGGGGAAGTTGAAAAAAAAACTCCTTGGAAGAAGACAAGGGACAATCGTTTCCACGAAAACAAGCTAGATGTACTCATGAAGCCACCAGGAGAGAGACCCCTTACGGGTGCAATATTGTTAAGCATGAGTTAGATTCCACTGCATAGTAGCTTTTGAAACTAGATTAAAAAAAATCCACATTTTAATGGTGCAACCTATTCTATCTATTGATTTTCTAAGGCTTTATAGAAACAGCACTGTACACACACTGTACCAGGTTTTTCATATTTCAATTCTTCAGAAGACCACAGCAGGGGATAATACCAGGAAGAAAAAGATAATTTGGAGTGAGTTTCCATTTTAAACGTTTTCTTCTAAGCGTTGCTTCTTCGACTTGCCTCAAACAAGGCCTTTCCCCCTCATATTCAACATTGCTTTTTCAATCCTGTGCATTAGATAGAGAGAGAGAGAGAGAAAAAAAGGGGGGGGGGGTTCTCACTTGTCTGCAATAGCCAGGTTCCATTCTCCTCTCCTATAATGATGTTGGTGTTTGCAAAGCTCGACGTGATCATTAAAAGCAAGACGCGGGGCTAACCAGATCAACACCCTGCGCTAACCACAAAGAAGCCAAGTGTCAGAGCTGGACTAACTCAGCTACAAAATCTTTATCTGGGCTATTCAAGCACGCCAAGTGAGCATCATCATGGATCGACCCAGTCAAGAAACGGGGAAACTTCCCTGAAGAAAAGGTGCATCAGGAACAGAGGATGAAAAGCGAGCATTGACTCACCTCTGGGAACCTTCAGCCCAAGTGACCCGGAGTTCCACAAGGGCATAAATTACAAGTTTAAGCTGAACTACCTGGTATCAGAGAGAGCCTTGTTTTGGTGGAATCAGACCATCCTTTGGAAGGGGCTTTCCGAGGTGTTTTTGGGTTTGTGTTGGTTTTTGCAAAAAGGGAAGTGAAGAGGAGATGAGATAGATAGATGATTGATAGATAGATAGATAGATAGATAGATAGATAGGTAGATAGGTAGGTAGGTAGGTAGGTAGATAGGTAGATAGAAGATAGATAGATAGATAGATAGATAGATAGATAGATAGATAGATAGATAGATAGACAGAAGATAGATAGATAGGTAGATAGATAGATAGATAGATAGATAGATAGATAGATAGATAGATAGATAGAGGCAGACAGACAGACAGACAGACAGACAGATACATACGTATATACATACATACAGAGATAGACAGACAGACAGGCAGGCAGGCAGGCAGGCAGGCAGGCAGGCAGGCAGGCAGATAGAGAGACAGGCAGACAGACACAGATAAATAGATAGATGGAAGGATAGATAGATAGATAGATAGATAGATAGATAGATAGATAGATAGATAGATAGATAGATAGATAGATAGATAGATAGATGGAAGGATAGATAGATAGATAGATAGATAGATAGATA
>NW_015401635.1:0-4579 GCF_001527695.2 Protobothrops mucrosquamatus
TAGGTAGAAAGAGATGGCAAATCTTTTGGGCACAGTGTGTTAAAAATTCAGAAAATGCCAAATCTGACTCTGCTGGCATGTCATCTCTCCCCCGAACAAAAAAGAAACAATTTCTACCCCCCCACCTTTCTCTAGGCCAGGGATCCCCAACCCCCAGTCCGTGGACCAGCACTGGGCTGTGGCATGCCAGAAACCGGTCCGTGCAAACAAGCAAAGCCCCATCCGCAGGATGCAGGCAGCACACGAAACCACACCCCTCCGGTCCACGGAAAAACCTCTCTCCACGGAACCGGTCTCTGATGCCCAAAAGGTTGGGGGTGGGGCACTTCTCTAGGCCATCCTCAACAAAGACACTTGGCGGCTGCACTGAAATTGGGCCTGAAGTAGAGTCCAGAGCCTGATAGTTTGACTCTACTCCGACTTCACGCATAATGTCACCACTGCCTTCAAAAGACATGAGCCTTGGGGAACAGCAGGATTGCCCCCTCCCAGCCCAGCCCTCCCCAGGATCCCTCCCACATATTGTTTATCTTCAGATGGTCTTCTCGTTCTGTTGACGGGCCCCTACAGCCTACACGAGGCTACTCCAGGTCAGTTGAGGCCTTTGTTCTTAAAACAGCTTTAGAGAATACTCTTCTGAGGCCTGCGGAAACTGGGTGAAAGAACGCACCATTTTTGTGCGACTGCCGGAGGCTTTAGTGCCCAGAAAAAAGCACACGTCATTCTTGCCTGGTCACTGCAGCCTCCAAAGTTCACACAAGAATAGATCATACTTTGAAGAATAGATATTGTTGGGTGTTGATAAACTTGGAACCCAAACACTGTGGCATATCACCTTTGACATGCATGTTATAGGTTCGTCATCACGGATCAGTTTTTGTAGGCAAACTTCCTACCAAACTGGCAAATTCCAGATGTGTTGGAACTAGAACTCCCAAAATTCTCAGCCAGCATAGCCATGCAGTTCCAATACATATTAAAGGCATTTGATTGCAGAAGGCTGGGTCATGCGCACTGAAGAAAGGAACTGCAGTATTGTCAATGCAATGTGACACAAATAGACACAAGCAGGATTAGAGTTTAAAACTCCCAATTTGCAATCTGCCTCCTATAATCTGTCCTGTTCATCTTGGACAGATGTATAAACTATTTGAATGGGAAGACAAGAATATCACAAACTACTGCCAAAATAAAAAGATACGTTCTGTTCTGGTTTCTGTCAAACCTGGGCTAGCTGTTATTGGAGAAGATCAAGCGAACTTTCCAGTTACTCCCATCGTTTTATTTTTCAGGTGCTCCATTAAATCCTTCACTATACCATTCTTTATTTACACAAAATTTAGAATTAGTGTAACAGGAATTCATAGAAATCCAAAGGGTTGAGTAGTTGCTAGAGTGGGAAAGAATATACAAAAATGTGTTAGTGATACCATGCATAGCAAATAGTTGTTAAAAGGTTAAATATCACTCACTGAGCACTGTTTTTATGATTCATGATCTGAGTGTCTCTTCATAGCTCATTGTTTGTGAATCCAGAAGAGTTAGTTGTTTATTTCAGCCCACAAGCTTACATTTAATAGAGCGCATCTATCCCTCACAGTAATACCTTAAACTTAAATACTCAAAACTTCTCATAATCCAAGTCATTCCTTCTAATGGCAGATTCCACTTTTAATGGGGCTGAATTAGACATGAAGCCATAGAAAGATATGCCTCCAGACACTGTTTATTCCCAGTTTTGTAGAAAGAGAAGGAAGCGTTTCTATCTTCAGTAACCAAAAGAATCAAAGAGAAAAAAGGGTGAAATGTTTGCACTCTCTTCACTCTGAGCATTTCCCTTCTAGTCGGGCCCACTGGCTCTCATCAGAAAAATTCAGGGTTGGGAGCAAATTGGGTGTGGCCTGCCTGTGGCAAACGGATTGTCCTGCGTTTCTCTTCCACACACTGCTTTACTGTTAAAAACGGAGGTCACTGCATCCGCTCAGCAACTTTAAAGGTTTAGTACTAGTGACAAAGTGTTCAACAGGGCAGGGATAAAATGTATGCGTGAAAGAATGTATAATACAGCGTACACTGAATAAGAATGAAACCTCAAGCAATTAGCCTGTATGAATGTCCATGCCCGATTCATCACGCCACCTTAGATCACAAGGTGGACAACAATTTGACAACTGTGTTCTCCAGTACTGAATAAGTGACAATTTGTAAGAACTGGCTCTAAGAATGAGATTTTCTTTAAAAAAAAACAGGGTTAGGCAACTGTGCTTTCCTCACTTTGGTTGGCTATCCCTGTTCTAGCTTGCTTATTCTTGATATTTAGAGAATTCAGCATTTCTCTAAGGAATACTGAAGAAAGATAACTGCACCTACAGTATATTTTAAGTTAAAATAATGTAAAAAGAGCTTCTGAGCAGGCAGTTCCTTCTTTGGATGTAGGGAGCAAACAATTCTTTATGAAAGCCTAGCATGGAAATATACTAAACAGGGAAAAGAGACGAAGTGTTATTTTTTTCCTTGTGAAGTACCCCAAAGCCACAATTTAATTACGTAAGTGGGCACAGGCTGAGCATTTGTCTGTAAGTCGTATATGTTGCAAATAGTTACGAGAGGAAGGATTAAACCTTAACAACCTTACATTATTCTACTGATTGATGAAGCAATATTTATTATTTTGTTTGCAAGCCAAGTATGCAAATAAAGTTCCTTCATAGCTATCCACCTTGAGTATGTGGTAACAGCGCCCTGTCTTAAGAGCTAAGCCTATATTTTGCTGTTTGCGTCTGAAGTTATTATTATTTTTTATTAATAGTACAAACAGAACTTTTCTGTGAAACAAACTGTTGCTATGTGTGGGTTTATTTTGTCTGGGATGGAACTGAATGGAAGACGGTGAGATAAAACAAGAGGGGTGTCAGCACTTGGGCTCAGAGGAGGAGAGAGAACTAGGCTGGCGTTCCAGTGAAATTTTGTTGTTTCTCTGGCCCGCCTTAGTTTCTCCACAAAACCCCCTCAGGTTCTTCTAGAATCTTCAGCTTCTGTGGAACCTGGTCTGAAAAAGCTTGCTCTAGGTCAGTGATGGTTAATCTTTTGGACTTGGTGTGTTGAAAATTCGGAAAATGCCTAACTTGATTGGCATGTCACACTCCCCCTCAAACAAAAGAGGGAAGTATATATATATATCTCCCCTGCCCCCATCTAGGCCAGTAGCACTAGGCACTTGCTCTTCTGCAGTCTTCGTAGCCTCTGCAAACGACAAAAAAAAACATGACCCATTCTTGCACAAATTTTTGAGGCTCTGGAAACCACATAAGAACCCCATTCTTGCACAGTCCCCCAAAAAATGTGAGAACAGGTCGTGCTTTTGAGAATAGTTATTGGCTGTGGTGAATGATGGCATGTCATCCAAAACATTGTGGCATATCACCTTTGACATGTTTGTCATAGGGTCGCTAATGCTGCTCTAAATATTCACTTGTACTTTGTTTTGTTTTGTTTCATTAATCAGCTTGTGACTATTTGCTGGATGCAAAGCAGCATCTCACAACGTTAAATGATGTTCAGTTAGTATTAATGGTATTTCAAGAAACATCAGTAGTGCATCACTTCTTCTCAGCAAGTATTAGCTTTGATATTCCCTTGCTGGCTATATTCTACTCAGCTGCTTTTCTCTCATTTTTGCAGGTAGGGGCACATTTCATCACTCCAAATTAGACAAAACCTTAGGGGCAAGATTTTTTTGTAAATAAGTGTTTATTACGGAAGCTTCTTTAGCAACAGAAATCTGAAAAGGATGGTCTTTTCCTTCGTCCTTGCACAACAGGATTCCCCCTACACAGCAAACAATTTAACAGCAAAGTAAGTAAATGGATGTTACTTCATCTTCTCAGAAGAATGAAAAAGAACAAAAGCTGATGAAATTTGACATTGCAGCACATAGTAAGGAAACATTCTCATAAAATCCAAGTAGCACACACTTTCAGATTAGCAACCAACTTTCCTTTCTGAAGTATGCTCTCCAGGTCCCAAACCTACGTTAAGTTCCAGTTTAAGAAGATTTATCGTTCCAGCCTATACATAGGAATCTAATCAACTAATGATCAGCATTAAATTGGCACTAGATGAAAGTTAACAGACTTCAAAGGGGGCTGGACTTGGAGCATTTGTGGACACATAAGGATTCGAGACTGAATCCCCTCTTATTTATTTATTTATTTATTTATTTATTTATTTATTTATTTATTTAATTAATTACATTTATATCCCGCCCTTCTCCTTGCGGACTCAGGGCGGCTAACAATTAGATAAAATACAAACAAACAATACACCTTTAAAATTAATTAAAAAGAAATATTTAAACTAATCTGATTAAAAGTAATTAAGACCCCTTTAAAATCCCTTAGGCCAGTCCCACAAGCTGGAACAACCATGTCTTGAGGGCGCGGCGGAAGGAAGGGAGATCAGGGATCACCCTGATCTCTGGGGGCAGTTCGTTCCAGAGGGTGGGAGCTCCCACAGAGAAGGCCCTCCCCCTTGGGGTCGCCAGCCGGCACTGTCTGGCTGACGGCACCCTGAGGAGACC
>NW_015401635.1:12871-13871 GCF_001527695.2 Protobothrops mucrosquamatus
TGCAGGGGGGTAAAGGCATTCTGGATAAAGATATGGTGGAATATTCAAAATATTTTTAAGAAAAAGATAAAGTTTAAGCCGCAGATATTTTTGCTGGGTATTATGGAAGATCTGGATAAAAAAGAAATGGATTTGATGTTGAATTTGATAACTGCTGCAAGATTACTAGTAGCTCAATGTTGGAAAACGGAACGTTTGCCCACTATAGAAGATTGGGTATTCAAAGTTTCAAATTTAGCAGAAATGGCTAAGATTTCTGCCTATGTGAAGGATTACTCACAAGAAAGATATATTTTGGTTTGGAGAAGATGGATAGATTATATTGAGAGTAAATATGGAACTAAAAAGTTTCATTTGTTTTTTGAGTAAACCTTAGAGTGTTAATGTAGTTTATTATTATTTATAATTAGTAATAAGATGTTATAATTATTGTGTTTAATATGTTTGTCTAAAAGAGAGTTTATTTATTTATTTATTTATTTATTAAATTTATATACCGCCCTATCTCCCTTACGGGACTCAGGGCGGTGAACAGGCGATACTAAAGACCACAATAATAAATAAATAGTTTATTTAAAATTAAATAACAGGCCTGTTTATTTAAAATTAAATGTTCTAAAAACACCCCATACAAAATCCCCACTAAAACATAATCAAACTACGCCAGGCCAGCCGCACGGAATAGATGGGCCTTCAGGGCTCGGCGAAAAAGGCGCAGGTCCGCAACTGTACGTAGGTCAGGGGGTAGGTCATTCCAGAGGGCAGGAGCTGCCACAGAGAAGGCTCTCCCCCTGGGGGTCGCCAGCCGGCATTGTCTGGCCGACGGCACTCTAAGGAGGCCCTCTCTGTGGGAGTGGACTGGTCGAAGGGAGGTGTTTGGTAGGAGGCGGTCTTGCAAATACCTAGGTCCATTGCCATGGAGCACTTTAAAAGTTGTTACTAACACCTTGAAGTGCACCCGGAAGGCCACCGGCAGCCAGTGCAGCTCGCGCAGGAGAGG
>NW_015401636.1:0-4577 GCF_001527695.2 Protobothrops mucrosquamatus
CCAGAAACATCCCATCTAAATTTGGAGGAGGGATTAGAAGCATCTAGACACGGCCTGCAGGAGGAAATACTTCAAGAGATGATAGGAAAGAAAGATCCTGAAATATCCTAGCATGTTTCTACACCTTGATTGGAGTCTTTTTTAAAATAGAATATTTTGTCAATGTTTCAGGAAGAAAAAGTGAAATTTCCAGAATTGGAAAAAAAATTTGAACAGCTGAGACGTCTGGAAGTATGTGATGTATAATTGCAGACAATATACTACATTAACAATGAAAATATAATGCACTCAGAAATATTAAGACTTCCACTTTTGTCAATTTTGTTACGCAGCAGCCTAATTCTACATTTGTTGAAATTCATTTTTTTCTTATTAATCTACACTTAGTACCCCATAATGACAAAGTGAAAACAGAATTTTAGAAATGTCTGTAAATTGGAGTCCACCTATGGTTAATTAAATTTATTGGACATGATTGTGGTCAGTAGGGTTGCCTTTTTAAAATAGAATATTTTGTCAATATTTCAGGAAGAATACATCAAACTGCCTCAGCTCGAAGAAACAAAGCAAGTGAGACATCTTAAGATATGTAATGTATTATTGTAGTCAGTACACTACATTAACAATGAAAATACAGTGCATTCAGAAATAGTCAGGCCTCCTTCACTTTTGTCAATTTTGTTATGCGGCAGCCTGATTCTACAGTTGTTGAAATTCATAATTTTTGAATCTGAAATATCACATTGGTATAAGTATTCAGTATAAGTATACCCTTTGCAACAACATTTGAAATTTAACTCCGGTGCCTCCCACTTCTCTTTATTGTTGGTGACATGTTTCTACACCCTGATTGGAGTCCACCTGGGGTTAATTAAATTGATTGGACATAATTTGGAAAGGTACACACTTCTCTATGAAAGGCCTCAGAACTGACAATGCATACTTGTAGCAGAGTAAAAGCCATGAAGTCAAAGGAACTACCTACAGAGCTGAGAGAAAGGATTATTGCAAGGCACAGATCTGAGGAAGGCAACAATAAAATTTCTGCTGCAGTGAAGGTTCCTTAGAGCACAGTGGCCCACATAATTTACGCATGGGAGAGGTTTGGCACAACCAAGACACTTCCAACAGCTGGTCGTCCCGACAAACTGAGCAGTTGGGGGAGAAGAGCCTTACTAAGATAGGTAACCGAGAACCAGATGGTCATTTTGACTGAGCTCGAGTTGAGAGATGGGACAGAGTTCCAGAAGGACACCCATCACTGAAACCCTCCACCGATCTGGGTTTTATGGCAGAGTGGCTAGACAGAAGCCTCTCCTCAGTACAAAACAAATGAAAGCCTCTCAGACTGTGAGGAACAAGATTGTCTGGTCTGATGAAACCAAGATTGAACTGTTTGGCCTCATTTCTAAACTTTATGTCTGGAGGAAACATGTGGACATGTGTTAAAGCAAAAAAAAATTGGACAAAAATACACCCTTGGTTAGAAAAGATGTTAGGGAAACACAAAGACTTTAAGCCCGAACTTTTTTTATTAGGTATAATTTCAGAAAACCTTGATAAACAAAGTGTATATTTAACATTACATGTATTAACAGCAGGGAGGATTGTATTTGCACAGCAGTGGAAAAATGAAAAAACACCACTGGAGGAAGAGATAATTAAGAAAATACTGGACTGTGTGGAAATGGATAGATACAGAATATTATCAAACATGGAACCTATTTTATCAATGGCTGGAAACGGGACAGAGAGTAAGAACTTAATTGGTATTACTAAACATAATAAATTAATCTAGACAACGCATTGCTCATTAAGCACTAAGGAATTGTAATAACAGAAAATTAATAAAATATTATATAAAAAAGCTTGGGAAATTTTGACAAGTGAAATTATAAAAGCCCAGTCTAGCCCAATACCAATGAAGAAGGAAAATAACATCTCTCCAAAGAAACCAGCATGGCTGCATAAAGAACGCTCTGATAAATTGAAAGACAAAAAGGGCAAGTATAAAAAGTGGAAAGAGGGTCACATAACTAAGACAAAATATCAGCAGATAGCCTGAGCCTGCAAAGATGAATTGAGGAAAGCTAAGGTTCAAAATGAACTAAGACTTGCGACAAAGTCAAAAATAACAAAAAAAGCTTCTTTCAACATGTAAAAAACAAGAAAAGGTCAAGGAAACAATTGGTCCATTAATGGGAGAAAGTGCAAAGAAAGTGACAAGTAACAGGGAGAAAGCAGAACTATTTAACTCATTTTTTGCATCCATCTTTACACAAAGGGAAAAAACAGTTCAACACAGTACTCTAAAAAAAAACCTAGAAACACAAGTTAAAATAGCTAAGAAAATGGTAAGTGAGCATCTGCCCACCCTAGACAAGTTCAAATCACCAGGAGCAGATGTATTACACCCCAAGGTTCTGAAGAATTGGCAGACGTGATCTCAGAACCACTGGAGTATACCTTTCAAAGATCCTAGAGCACCGAGGAATTACCAGAGGACTGGAAAAGAGTTGACGTAGTTCCAATCTTCAAAAAAGGAAAAAAAAATAGATCCAGGGATCTATAGACCTATCAGCCTGACCTCAATACCTGGGAAGATTCTGGAAAAGATAATCAAGAAACAAATCAGTGAACACCTAGCGGCAAACAAAGTCATAACCAAAACCAACATTTTTTATTCAGTGGTATGAATTTCCAGGCAAGTGTGCAGAGTTTAGATGCCAGAGATATCAGTTGGCACCTAACATTTAAGGATGAAGAAACATCATTCCCAACCCGGATAAAATTGTTTTAACAAATAAAATAGGGTTTTTAATCACTGTCAGTAACTTTGTCTTTTTAAAATAGAATATTTTTTCAATATTTCAGAAAGAAAATTTTGAACATCCCGTTCTTCCAGACCGGATGGAGGAATTAAGATGTCTGGAGGTATGTAATGTATAATTGTAGCCAGTATACTACATTAACAACGAAAATATAGTGCACCCAGAACTAGTTACGGATATTGCAGCACCACAGCAGTCATTCGCCCTTACGAGTGACCGCAGTGGCTTTGCAACTTTTACTCTGGTTATTCCCTCCCTCCCCACCCCAGCCCGCGTCTCCCTAGGCACCAGCCCTTCAATAATCATCCTGCGAAGATCGAGATCCTTCGCTTTCTTGGCTGCTCCAGGCCTTCACTGCATTCGCAGAGAATGGAGGCCTAAAGTAACGCAAGATCAGACGAGATCAGTGGGATGAGATCTCATGCTACTGATCTCTCGTGATCTCATGGTACTTTAGGCCTCTGTTCTCTGCAACAGAGAACAGACCCGAAGCCGGAAAACGCTTCTGTGTGTCTCCAGAGGCTGGATTGGGGCTTCGGAGGCTTTTCCAGGCCACTGGGGCCCCGATCTAAGGCCGTGGGAGGCTTTTACACCCCCACACTGCCTGATCTGGACTCCAAAAGGCTTTTGCAGGGCACTGCGGCCCAGATCTAAGGCCAGGGAAAGATTCCGCGCCCCCGTGTGTCCCGATCCAGGCTCCGGAGGCCTTTTCAATGGAAGTTTTAAGACAATGTAACTTAATATTATTAGCTAAATGTTACATGTAACTCTCTTCAGTTATTGATCAAGTTTTCAAAGTAATATCCCCCTCCCACACCAAAACTAAAAGACTGAAAATTTATGAATTATGGCTCATTACACATTTAGTCCTACATATACAAATCTAAAAGTAAGTCTTATGGAAGTGAGTGGGATTTTTCAAAAGGTATGTATAGGAGAGGTCCTTTAACATCTCTCTCCCCACCACCCAAAAATATTGATATACGTTTGGAGTAAGAGTTTCCTGAAATCAAAGCAGTTCCCATTACTGATAACTAAGAATATTTTTTACTTGGTACAGATTCGTATGTAACCTTTTGATTTTTCTAGAGAGAAACCACAGAGGAAGAACAGCTTGCCAATGATACACAGGAACCAGGTGGGGTCATCTAGCAGTAGAGATTTCAACAGATGCTTCATGAGTCCTTGGCAAAGAACTGTGGATGGTACAACGGCAGAAAACATGCGAGAACCTCTTGAGAAAATGAAGTGTCATCGGGACAGACATGAACTAAATAAACAATGGCTTAAAGCCTGTCTGCAGAACTTAAAAACTAAAACCACAAAAGAATCCAGGCGAAATGTATTGCAGTGGCTGCAAAAATGTCGTAAAAGCCTTAATGAAAAGTCCTACCAACCAGGACCTAGTATCTCCCTGAGAACATGGCTTGTAAATTCCTGGATCACGTTTGAGAAAGAACATCCTGAAGCATTCCTGGGGGATGTGGCTAATTGGCTGGAGATATCCCTAAAATACATGGAAGTAAGAGGGCCAAAAACATGTGCTTTGACACCAGCGGAATGGCTTGAAGCATCTGTTCAAGCCATTCAAAATCTATTGAATTCTGAAGCAAATCTCAAAGTAGCCTAAGATGGCTTGAAAAGTCATTAAAGAAATCAACATTCTGAAGGATGCGTGGAGAATATAATGGATTCCAGGATCTTTAGTAAGCCTCTCACTTCAGCAATCCTTCAAAAACCTGTAAG
>NW_015401637.1:0-4575 GCF_001527695.2 Protobothrops mucrosquamatus
TTAGCCTTAAGTAAGCAATTCTTATGAAAACATCCCCTCACATTATTAGAGTGTCTGGATTTGATGAATTTGCATGTAGCATAACTTTGCATTTTAAGAAAGTGGCCTTTTTATATCTTATTTTAGATCTTGGGCACCACTTTGCATTTTAAGAAATGTTCCTTTCATTCCACTAATTTGTGCTTTAATAATAATAATAGTAATAATAGTAATAGTAATAATAATAATAATAATAATTAATAATAATAATAATAATAATAATAATAATAATAATAATAATAAAGTTGGAAGGGACCTTGGAGACCATCTAGTCCAACCCCCTGCTCAGGCAGGAAACCTTACACCATTTCGGACAAATGGCTGTCCAGTCTCTTCTTAAAAACTTCCAGTGTTGGAGCATTCACCGCTTCTGGAGGCAGGTTGTTCCACTGGTTAATTGTTCTGTCAGGAAGTTTCTCCTTAGTTCCAGGTTGCTTCTCTCCTTGATTAGTTTCCATCCGTTGCTTCTTGTCCTGCCCTCAGGCACTTTGGAGAATAGCTTAGCTCCCTCTTCTTTGTGGCTACAATCTGCAAAACGGCATGGTTTCATAGTCCACAAAAAACATTGAGGTTTAAGCTTAGTAGCTGAAAGTCAGAATCTGTAAGACAGGCCAGTTTTTCTTTCTGATCTTAGGCTATGCTAGACTAACATTGCTATCACAGTAACCTTTGCAGGTCAGCATAGTCATTTTAAAACAGCCCTGATTTTGACTTGGACATCAAGTGTCATTCCAAAATTTTGCTTTTCTTCTTTCGCAATAAATTACATTTATTTCTGTGTACATATATAATTAGGGCTACATTAATTAGGTCTTCTGGCCTCCCTCCTGAAAGAACTGTTGGGAGGGAGCAAGTGAGCTGTTGCTTTGTTTATCCAGCAAGGCAATTGATGCAGTCAAAAATCTTAAAGCACTATTGGGCCTTCAACAAGCACTGAGCAGAGCTGACAGTATGGACTAGAAACAAGAAGCAGCCTATTTCTGGTCTATCCTGCAAGAAGAGCCAAGCAAGATTTCGGTTAACTCTTGGATACAGTGGGTGCGTGCAGGTCTGATAATCAGAAAAGTAATAAGTTGTATGTGAAATCTGTTCATTTGCTTCTATAATTTGGTAACTGATAGTCAGTTTTTTATAAGAGAGCTGTCTAAAAGGAATGTTATTTTACTGGTCAAATTTGTAATACAGAATGCCCAGAGATTATGGATCTGTTACAGGCAGGGAAGTTTATTCTCAGGCCTTTTAGTTGCCTGGCATTTGGGCTGTTAATGCTGTCTTTTAACTGGTTTGCTCTCTATGACCGCTCTAGTTTTTCCTGTGCTAGTTTCAGGCTTTGCTGCGTTTAATTGATTGTTTAATTGTTTGTTTATGTTGCTTTGATTTGACATATTTTATTTGCACTTTTATTGTACACTGCTGTGAGAGCTGTTGGCTGTGGAGCAACTAATATATGTTAGACATTAGAAAATAATGGCCTTAAATACGGCCAATTGAGAAACAAAGGCATTGATAAAATGGGCCATTGTGGGGTTTTTTTGGCCATAGGACAAAGCAGAGGGGCTTTATGCTGATCAGAGTTTTGACAAAGAACTGTGGCCAAATGTTTGTCCTTCCCCCCCCCCCCCCAGTAGCCACATAGGTCCAATTTCCAGCAACCGTTTTAAATTATTAAAATTTGGAAGTGGGGAGTTTCTTGTCATTGACTTGCATTTGTTGTTTCTCATAGGATCATGCATGTTTTACATTCTGAACATATAATTTAGACGAGGTGTGTCCAGCATTGGCAACTTTAAAATTTGTGCACTTCAACTTCCAGAATTCCCTAACCAGCCAAGCTGGGAGTTGAAGTCCACAAGTCTTAAAGTTGTCAAGGCTTGGACACCCCTGATATAGATTCACATTCTTTTACAAGTTGCTGGCAGCCTGACTTAATATGAAAACAGCCTCCTTTAAGTGCCCAGTTTAATTTTTTTACAAGTTGTGTTTTGTGATACACTAAACTCTGAGAGGCAAGCTCAGAGAGCTGTATTCTGCCCAGTTCTTGATTTCAGGTGCCAGTTCCCCAAATCAAAGGAGTTTTTCCTTCCTGCTCCTCTGATTACCTCTAGCTGTAATGCATTCCCTCATGAATGTTCATTGGAAAGGCTGAAATGGGAAGGAATTTCTCATTCCTTTGTTATCAGAAGAAAACAGTTTGTGTGAATGTTCACAAATCAGTGAACACAACCTTTTGTTGGTTTCAGTTCTGGATTTAGTGTCTCCCTCATTTAATGCTATTTGCTCAATAAGGCAGTGTTTCTCAACCTTAGCAAATTGAAGCTGGGTGGACTTCAACTCCCAGAATTCCTGAGCCAGCCATTGGAATCCATTCCAGTGACTCACAAAACAGATTCCAAGTAACATTTAATGTGAAATTTGCTAGACGTATTTTGAAATTTCTCACCCTGTGTTGCAAATTGTGAGGACAGAATAGATCAGTGGTTCTCAACCTTTTTAATGCCGCGACCCCCAACCGGTTGTAAGTCGAGGACTAAACCGGTCGTAAGTCGAGGACTAAACTGGTCGTAAGTCGAGGACTACCCAACCGGTCGTAAGTTGAGGACTTTCGCTGCCCGGGAGCGCCGCGCATACGTGTTTCCGCCCCCTGCGCCGGCCGAGGCATAGCTGGCAAGCGGCAGAGACGGAGCAGGCCGACCACCAGCTGGCCCAGCTCAAGGGAGGTAAGGCACCCGCCGGAAAAGGGGAAAAAAATGGCAGACAGCCTTGCTTGGCGACCCCCGTGAAATGGTCGATCGACCCCAAATGGGGTCGCGACCCATAGGTTGAGAACCGCTGGAATAGATGATAGAGAAACAAGTCTGTCTTTAGAAATGGAAATGAGTGTCAGTCTTCTTCCCCTTAGTGCAGGGATGTCAAACTCAATTTCACTGAGGGCTGCATCAGCATTGCGGTTGCCCTTGGGGGGCCGGGTGGGTGTGGCCAGAGTGGGTGCAGCCTACTAGGTGGGCGTGGATGGAGTGGCTGTGGCCTACTGGGTGGGCATGGCCAGCTCTACATCGTTCGCGTCAAGGGTGCCTGTGGGGGCCTGGGCAGGAGTGGGACAGATCTGAGGATCTCTGGCAGAAGGGGGTGGGACCGGGGCAAGTGCCAAGATGGCCACCACAAAATTGTACATTGGCTCCCGGCTGGCCTGGGCCAGGCCCAAGGCAGCAGGGGCCGTTCCCTGTTTCCGGGATGGCTTCGCGGGCCACATGAAACCACTTCACGGGCCGCATCCGGCCCCCGGGCTTTGTGTTTGACATGTCTGCCTTAGTGTATGAATTGATTTCTTCTAGAAGAATACCATGTATCTTCCATAGCTATGAGCCAGGAGGGATATAATGAAGGGAAAGTAATTGTAACAGGGAATTATTGTAAAAGGTAATGAGTATTGGGGCCGTAGTAGTTTCCTCTGATTTGAGCATATCTTGGAACTTTAAATTGCAACAGTAAATTTAACAAACCGGGATTTTCAGTTGGAGAAAAGACACGGTTTGTCCCACTAAACACCTTAGAGCAATAAGATGAAATCAGACATAAGCCACAAAGAGAAATAACAAGAATCTTTTGTTTTGTAGCCTAGGGAATACAGTATTACTTGCCTGTCAAGAAAGGAGAATGTGGAGAATGAGGCAAATCTAGCTGCCTTGGGGAAAACAATTCACATTAATATAGTCTGCTTGCATAACAGTGTTTCAAAGGAATTCAACTCTGGGTCCATATTCAGTTGTAGTATCTTCAACTTGTTAATGTTTCATTGCGGTATGTGTTTATGGTGACAGCAAACCTTTCAAACTATCCAGAAACGCCATGCTTCCTTGCCATATTAAAAAATAATGGTGGTGTAGATTTTATGTATCTTAGTTTAGATTGCTGTTAAGAGCACCGCTCTGATGATACCCTTTTCAAGGTTTACAGAAAAGTGTAATAAAATATGTAAGTTACATTTCTACAAACTCGAGGCCCATCATATATTTATAAGTGTGAGATCTGAACAGTATCATGATAAATAAACTCTAATGGATATCTGCACCATCCACTCTAATGCAATTTGCCCGACAAAAGTGTTTGAAACAGAGCTCTATTTACTACAGGAGAAAAATATGGCAAGAGACAACATCATTGTACAAGATACAAAGGAAAAGAGAACACAGAAACAAGTTGGCTTGCTGATGGCTAGCTGTTCTTTCATAGAGCTGTACATTGATAGACCTGCAAAGCAGTTTCCCCCTTAAAATAATTTGTTATTGAGATGCTTGATAGAATGAACTAAATTTCAAACTGGCTGCTGCTGCTTCTTTTAAGCCCATTGACAAGCTTTGCTACTCTTGATGCTACCCCATGTCTTACTTAATGTGGTGTTGCTAGTTATTTCTACCAAGTAGCAAAACTGTGAGGCACCACTGTCCACCTCTAGCCTAAATAATGTTCTACTGATTGATCTTTCATTGGTCCTGATATTGTTGCCGTTCTGATTGCTAATATAGACAGCATTTGTGG
>NW_015401637.1:10719-13426 GCF_001527695.2 Protobothrops mucrosquamatus
CAAGCACCACAATGCAACAGTTAATGCATTGTGTTCTGGACACTGCTGAACAGGAACCAGTAGATCCTACTGCAACCTTCCTTACTGGGCAGCCTCCAGAAGTATGGACTTGAATTCCCAAAGGTCTCACAAATGGCTAACCTGGTTGAGGAATTCTGGGAGCTGAAGTCCCAGTTGTGGGAGAAGAATGTCTAGAGCAGACATGTCAAACACAAGGCCCGGGGGCCGGATGCGGCCCGCGAAGTGGTTTCATGTGACCCGTGAAGCCATCCTGGAAACAGTGAGGGAATGGCCCCCGCTGCCTTGGCCCTGGCCCAAGCCAGCCAGGAGCCAATGTACAATTTTGTGGTGGCCATCTATGCTGAAATGCATTCAGTCTTAGCTCCACAAGGCCGTCTGGAAACAGCGAGGAACCAGCCCCTGCTGCGTCGGCCCCACCCCTGGGTGCATGCTGGGGAGGTGTCACCCTTTGTGAGGAATGAAGAAATGCACCATCGCCTGGAAGTGGCCAGCAAATGGCCCTCGCCTACTTCACATATCCAGCTTGATGGGCTCTGCCCTGGTCCCACCCCTTTCTGCCAGAAACCCTCAGATCTGTCCCACTCCTGCCCAGGCCCCCACAGGCACCCTTGACGCGAATGATGTAGAGCTGGCCACGCCCACCCAGTAGGCCACACCCATTCCATCCACGCCCACCCAGTAGGCCATACCCACCCTGGCCACCCCCACCCCCACCCCCGAGGACAACCACAATGCTGATGCGGCCCTCAATGAAATTGAGTTTGACACCCCTGGTCTAGAGATAGGATAACATTGTTATATATACAGTCCATGGCAATAGTACACAGTATTGGCTTTTACACACTATATAATATTAAACACTTCTTCAACTTGCTTAATCCAGTTAACTATTGACTCAATCAAACCTTCTTATTGGTAAGTTCTGGCATCATCACACAAAGCCAAAAATTACAATTCTGGCAACATACCTAACTTTGACCAAGAAATTCCTAGTATTGATTGAGTCCTTGTGCCAGGTAAATATGGGCAAGGTGTCAAGACATCATAGCCCCTTTCCCATGAAGGTAGCAAAAAGCTACCCCAGATCATTCAAGTCTGAAAATACTTTCTATAACAACAAAGGTTGTGTTTCAGCCACTCTCTCTTTCTCGGAGGAAGAGATATTTTCACAACCATTTTGTTTAGGTGAGGTTAGTTTATCACAGTACATGACTGTCTGCTTAGAATTGTAGCCAACTCCCTTGAGTTTAGTTGAATGGTTTAGTTGAACCCTTTTTGGTATTCTCAGAATAGATTTATCCCCACACTGACATAGTTAAGCTGGTTGTGGGAAGAAGGCCAGGAAGTTGAATAAATTCCAACCATCCAGGTTAAAGAAAGAATCCTATGTCTCTTCCCTGATGAAATCGAACTGTTTTAAGTTCAAATAGGGAATAAGTTCAGTGTAATGACTAATGTTGCATTAAAACAGGAGAGACTGTGAGTTCTGATCCCCCCAAGCAGGAAAACCAGTTGGATGACTTTGGGCCAACCAGACCCTCTCAACCCAACCCATCTCTCAGGTTGGTGTTATGGGTCAAGTAAGAATAAATAAATAAAACAGAAACAGAAACAAAACATTGAAAGATAAAATCAAGAGTTATACAATATAAAGGCAGAGTATTGTTTGTTTGTTTGTTTGTTTGTGTTTGTTTAACAAAACAGTTTCTGTTATCCAGCAATCATCCTTGACAATTTTAAGGCATGTGGACTTCAACTCCCAGAATTCCACAGCCAGCAATGCTGGCTATGGAATTCTGGGAGTTGAAGTCCACATGCCTTAAAATTGTCAAGGTTGAGAAACACTGGAATAGACCTTTAGATTGATCCCAAACAGTTCTTCTTACAACCTCAGATGAAGATTTGATTCAGACTTGTTACCTCCTTCACAAGGTCTTCTCATTAACGATAATAAGCTTACTATAACTTTAGAGCAGGGGTCTTCAAACTTGGCCTTTATGACTTGTGGACTTCAGCTCCCAGAATTCCTCAGTCATAAAAGGGCCAAGTTTGAAGACCCCTGCTTTAGAGTTTTGTATCCTTGGCCATTTTAAGATGTGTGGACTTCAACTCCCAGAATTCTCCAGCCAGCATGTTGGCTGTAGAATTCTTAGGATTGAAGTTCACACATCTTAAGATGGCTAAGTTTGAGAAACATAGCTGTAACTGAACTCTTAACTCTCTCTTTCCTCCCATCATCCTGTGGCCTGCATCTTATTTAACCTTCTTCTTCGTATTTACACAACATCTTCTATTGTTTACATAGGAAGCTAACCCGCTATGGCTTGTGTGAAACTGGCCTACATCTGTGAGGAAGACTGCAATCATGAATTAACCCTTTAGGAGCTAGGTAGTCACTGCACTATATTATGTGAGAAACACATTGAAGCCTGATAAAGCAGAGGGAGGCAGGGATTTACGGTGGGTCAAAAAAACCAAAACATTATGGAAGATTTGGATGTTAAAGAAATGAATTTGATGTTGAATCTTATAACAGCTGCAAGATTATTGGTAGCCCAATTTTGGAAGAAGGACTCTTTGCCTACTATAGAAGAATGGACGCTTAAAGTGTCAAATTTAGCAGAAATGGCTAAAATTTCCGCTTATTTGAAGGATCAATCACAAGAAAGATACATCTCGGTCTGGA